>NC_141877.1:276684195-276985362 GCF_056163025.1 Triticum urartu
CCGACTTTGTGTAACCCTAACCCTCTCCGGTGTCTATATAAACCGGAGGGTTTTAGTCCGTAGGACAACTTCATCATACAACTATCATACCATAGGCTAGCTTCTAGGGTTTAGCCTCCTTGATCTCGTGGTAGATCTACTCTTGTACTACCCATATCATCAATATTAATCAAGTAGGACGTAGGGTTTTACCTCCATCAAGAGGGCCCGAACCTGGGTAAAACATCGTGTTCCTTGCCTCCTGTTACCATCCGGCCTAGACGCACAGTTCGGGACCCCCTACCCGAGATCCGCCAGTTTTGACACCGACAACATGCATGAAACTAGTACAGATGGGTAGATTGGAGTTTTCTTATCATTTTTCATAAATAAATCTTTGCATTTGGAGTTACAGATTAATTTCTATGAATTTTAGAAGTTTAAACCAGTTTCTGGAATTTCCTGGATTATCTTTAATCCAGAAAATGGTTAAGTGCGTCAGCATGACGACCGCACTACATCAGCAGGTCAACAGGGTTCACCTACGTCAAACATGACATGTGGGGTCCACACGTTAGTGAAACATGGACTAATCAAGGTCAAACCTAGCACTGACTGGGGTTTGACCCAGCATTTGGGTCCACTATCAGTGGTTGTGTGGTAGCTAATTAGGGGGTTTTGTCCTAATGACCGTGCCACGCCGGCTGTCGCTGGAGTTCGGCCGGCAGCGACCAAATCCGCGGCGGCAACTCGCCAGACCTACGCTACAGGCAGCGGATGGATGTGCGGAGACCACCAGGACGAAGCCCAGGCTCAGCCGCATCCATGGGAGGCGACAGAACTACGCGTGGTGGTCGTACCTCGTCGAAATGGGGCTCGCGGCGGCGCCAGAGTTCGGGTGATTGCGGGGTTGGTGCTGCGGTGCATTGGAGGGCGAGTGAGTGTGCACGTTAGGCTCCTGGGGGCTTCCTGAGCATGGTGACACGCTCCATTGTGAGCTTGCGCGGCTGCGGTGGGAAATAGAGCTAGGGGACGAGCGTGAGCATGAGAGAAGAGGGGAAAGTAAGAGGGGCTCACGGTGAGTGCAAAGGGCGTCGAAACAGGCTCGGGGAAGGGTTGGAGCAGGCGGGGCAGCAGAGTCAATCTCGTCGTCGGGAGGTTGAAGACGAGCTCAATGAGGATGTTCGGGGGCTTCCGGTGGGGCGTGGCTCGCTGAGGATGTCGAGGACGAAGTGAAGGAGCTTCTGGGCTACTCTCAGGAACGAGGGAGAGGCGATGGCCGTGGTGGTGCTTGTCGGCGACGGCGGCGCATTCAGTTGAGAGAGAGAGGGGGGATCCAGGGGAGGGGTGAGAGCCAGAGAGAGTGAGAGAGTCCGGGGGGTGCGTGTCGACATCCAGGGTGTCTAGAGGGAGAAGGGGGGCAGCCAGGCTGCCTGGAGGTGGCCGGCGCGTGCCCTGTCCTCCTGGCGAGAGGAAGAGGATGACTGGCAGGGGCCAGTCGGCTGGGCTGGCCTGCTGGGCCGCCAGGTAAGTGGCCCAGGTAAGCTTTCCCTCTCTTTTTATTTCCTTTCTGTTTTTCTTTTCTGTCATTTGTTTTGACTTAGTTTTAGGAACTAAATCATTTTATTTTGTTCTGATAAATTTTGTAGGGACTAATTGGATTATTCCAAATCCCTTCACCAAAGCTCGGAATTATTGGACATATATTAATTAATTAACAAATATATATCCAATGCTAATAGTTATTGATTTTGTTCAAAGGACCAAAATAAATAACTCTGAGATTACAAAAATATTGTTTTGAGTTTTTACCTCTTGCCAATATTTTCAGAGACTAAGAGGAACATTTTCTTGGACTTCTTTGAAAATATTGTAATGTTGATTATTTCTGAAGTGATTTCTAAGGGATTCAACTAACCTCAATTCAACTTTTAGAATTTAGACATGATGCATGATGCTCTCCAATGCAACTAATATAATTATTTACAGACAAGTATTCTAGGGCTGTGATAGGATCACAACCAAAATGCAAATAAAATATGATATGCATATCATGACCTATATATAACATCCAAATTGAAAATTGGGATGTTACAAACGTACCCCCCTTAAGATGAATCTCTCCCTCCAGATTCGGGTTGGCTAGAAAATAGGTGTGGATGGTCTTTCTGTAGGTCTTCTTCTCGTTCCCAGGTGGCTTCATCCTTGGTATGGTGACTCCACTAAACTTTGCTAAACTTGATAACCTTGCTGCGGATAACTTGGCTGGCAAACTCAAGAATCTTGACGGGTTTCTCCTCGTAGGTCAGATCACTCTCCGACAGAATTGCTCCCAGAGGCACTGTATCTCTTAGAGGAATATCGACCATCTCTGCATGGCACTCCTTCAACTGGGAAACGTGAAACACATCATGAACTCCTGACAGTCCTTCGGGTAACTCCAACTTGTACGAAACCTCTCCCACACGTTCCAAAACTCGGTATGGTCCTACAAATCTCGGGGCTAACTTTCCCTTAACTCCAAATTGTTTAACTCCTCGCACTGGTGACACACGAAGGTATGCCCGATCTCCAATTTCATAGACTACCTCCTTGCGTTTAGTATCGTCATAACTCTTCTGCCTGGACTGAGCTACCTACAGTCTATCTCAGATCAACTTAACCTTCTCTTCGGACTCTTTGATCAGATCTGGTCCAAACAACTAACGGTCTCCAACTTCATCCCACATCAACGGTGTCGTGCACCTCCTTCCATACAAAGCTTCAAAAGGTGCCATCTTCAAACTAGCCTGATAACTGTTGTTGTAGGAAAACTCTGCGTAAGGTAAATTGTCATCCCAACTAGATCCATAATCTAGCACACAAGCTCTCAACTTGTCCTCTAGAATCTGATTGACTCTCTCTGTCTATCCATCGGTCTGCGGATGAAAGGTTGTACTGAACGCTAGCCTGGTACCAAAAGTCTGATGCAGCTGATTCCAAAACTTCGAGGTAAACTGTGTCCCTCTATCTGATACGATGGTCCTCGGAACTCCATGCAGACATACGATCCTCTTCATATATATCTTGGCCAGCTTCGCGCTTGTATAGGTGGTTTTCACTGGGATAAAGTGAGCTACCTTGGTCAAGCGATCAACTACTACCGAGATTGAATCATATCCTGATTGGGTCCTGGGTAATCTGGTGATAAAATCCATGCCAAGCTTGTCCTACTTCCATTTGGGTATCAGCATAGGTTGCAGTAATCCTGCTAGCTTCTGATGTTCGGCCTTCACTCTCTGACATACATCACATACTGCTACATACTCAGCAATATCCTTCTTCATACCTATCCAACGGAAATGCTCCTTCAAATCCAAGTACATCTTGGTGTTTCCGGGGTGAATCGAGTATGGCAAGTCATGAGCTTCCTGAAGTATTAGCTTCCTTATCTCCACATTATTGGGCACATATACACGATCCTCAAACCATAAAGTCTCGTGCTTATCCTCACGAAAACCTTTGGCTTTTCCTTTGCTCATCTTCTCCTTTATCTCCGCAATTTCCTTATTATCCTTCTGAGCTTCTCGAATCTTTCCCAATAATGTTGACCGAACCTCCATTGTTGCAACGAAACCTCTTGGAACTATCTCCAAATGAAGGTCCTTGAGATTCTTGACTAACTCTTGCGGTAATCCTCCGCTTACGAGGGTATTGGCATAACTTTTTCGGCTCAAACCATCTGCTATGACATTGGCCTTTCCTAGGTGATAGTGCAACTTCATATCATAATCCTTTATAAGCTCCAACCATCTCCTTTGCCTGAGATTCAGATCCTTCTGCGTGAAAATGTACTTCAAGCTCTTGTGATCCGTGTACACATCACATCTTTTTCCAATCAGAAAATGTCTCCAGCTCTTGAGGGCATGCACTACGGCTGCTAACTCCAAATCATGGGTGGCATAATTCAACTCATGAGGTTGAAGCTGACGTGAGGCATATGAAACAACTCTTCCGTCCTACATCAGTACTCCTCCAAGTCCTAAGCGAGAGGCGTCGCAATACACTCTGAAATCCTTGCGTATATCCGTAAGAATCAGCACTGGGGCTATAACCAAACGTTTCTTCAACTCCTAAAACTGGCCTCACAATCTTAAGTCCATTTGAACTTGGTGTCCTTCTTTAACAATTCTGTCATGGGTTTCGCAATCTTGGAGAAATTCTCAAGGAACCTCCGGTAATATCCTGCTAGTCCCAGAAAACTACGGATCTCTCCAACTGAGGTGGGTGCCAACCACTCAGTGACAGACTAAACCTTGGTAGTGTCTACTACTATACCTTCTCCTGATATAACATGTCCAAGAAATCCAACTTCCTTCAACCAAAACTCACATTTGCTGAACTTGGCATAAAGCTGATGTTACCTGAGCTTCTCGAGAACTAAACGCAAATGCTCCTTTTGTTCCTCTTCATTCTTCGAGTACACCAAAATATCATCAATGATACCAGTACAAACTTATCCAAAAACTCCATGAATACCTTCTTAATCATACTCATAACATAGGCAGGGGCATTAGTTAATCCAAATGACATGACCGTGTACTCATATAGCCCATACCATGTGGTGAAAGCTGTTTTAGGTATATCCTGTTCTCGGATCTTTAGCTGGTGGTATCCTGATCACGGATCGATCTTGGAGAATACTTTAGCTCCTTGCAGCTGGTCAAACAAATCATTGATAGTGGGTATTTGTTCTTGATTGTCACTACATCCAATGCTCGATAATCAACAACCATTCTCAAAGATCCATCCTTCTTCTCAACCAAGAGCACTGGGGCTCCCCACGGTGACGAACTTGGTCGAATGTAACCTTTCTCCAGTAACTCATTAATTTGATTTTTAATCTCCTCCAGGTCATCTGTGGGCATCCGGTATGGCCTCTTCGATATTGGTCTGGTGCCTGGCAACCGCTCTATCAAAAACTCAATGTCTCGATCTGGCGGCATGCCTGGTAATTCCTCTAGAAATACATTCGGGTAATCCTTCACAACATGCATTTCTTCCTGAACAACTCCCGAGAGAGAATTTACTTGGGTCCTTCTTTGCGCCTGCGTAGACACATACTTGATCCTTTTTCCCCCTAGGGTGGTGAGTGTCGGTGTCAAAACCGGCGGATCTCGGGTAGGGGGTCCCGAACTGTGCGTCTAAGGTTGATGGTAACAGGAGACAGGGGACACAAAGTTTTACCTAGGTTCGGGCCCTCTTGATGGAGGTAACACCCTACGTCTTGCTTGATTGATATTGATGGGTATGAGTATTACAAGAGTTGATCTACCACGAGATCATAATGGCTACACCCTAGAAGTGTAGCCTGTATGACTACGGTATTGAGTATCCCCTATCCGGACTAAGTTCTCTGGTTTATATAGAAACCGGGGGATCTAGGGTTACATAGAGTCGGTTATATAATATGGAATCTTCATAGTTGTTCGCCAAGCTTGCCTTCCACGCCAAAGAGAGTCCCATCCAGACACGGGCACCGTCTTCGGTCTTCATATCTTCACAACCCATCAGCCCGGCCCATAGATAACAGGCCAGATGCCCGAGGACCCCTTAGTCCAGGAATCCCTCAGTAGCCCCTAAACCTGGCTTCAATGACAAGGTATCCGGTGCGTAGTGCTGTTTTCGGCATTGCAAGGCGGGTTCCTCCTTCCAAACTCCAAAAAATAGTCTTCGGATGAAATAAACATGTCCGGACCTTTAAAACACACCGCACACAACCACAGAGAGGATATAATAACACACGAGTCCCATCTGCTGACAACTTTAGTAATGTGACGTCACGCCTGTCCGGTCAGAATTTCGAACAGTTTTTCGCCCCATGTTTCGAGACACGGTTGTCATTGGCACGTCTTGTCAAAGCAGAGATCGTGTCCCCTTATCACGGGATTCTCATCAATACGGGTGTGGGTAACCCAACCATGCCGTTTACACAGCCTTGGGAGCAGGCGAATTTTAAGGCGAATGGGGGGCGTTGGATATTCATCGCCCTTGTAAGGAGATAAGATTCCTCCTTCTTCCCCCGCACTTTCCTCCTTTATCTCCGTCCTTGAGCTCCAGCGCCCAAGTCCTCATTCAAACGAGCACCCAACCATGTCCAGATCCGGAGCCGGCGGCAAGTGGATGACCTCCTCAGTTAAGAGGGAAAATATAGAGGAGCTTCAAGAGGCCGCATACCTGGCCAAGGAGATCGTTCACGGACTCCCGACCGAGGGAGAGATCGTCCCCACCCCCGAGCCTCATGAGAGAGTAGTGTTCCTCACGCATTTTGTCCGCGGACTGGGATTCCCTCTCCACCCATTTGTCCACAAATTGATGTTTTATTATGGGCTAGACTTCCATGATGTAGCCCCTAACTTTATCCTCAACATCTCGGCATTTATAGTCATGTGCGAGGCCTTTCTCCGCATTCCACCTCACTTCAGCCTATGGCTGAAGACCTTTAATGTGAAGCCAAAGGTGGTGAGAGGCCAATAGGCAGAGTGCGGAGGAGCTACGTTGGGTAAGATGCCCAACGTCACCTGGCTTGAAGGTTCTTTCGTGGAGACGATGAAGGGGTGGCAATCAGGGTGGTTCTACATCACCGAGCCGTGCGACACTAACTGGACGGCATCCCCCCAATTCCGATCCAGAGTTCCGATGCGGCTCACCTCCTAGCAAGAGAAGGGCCTAACCTGGAGTGCTCTGAGCGAGCTGACAGGGCTCCAGACGTGCGTCCAGAACATGATATCCAGAAAGATTAAGCTTGTCAATGTGATCCAGGTTATGCTCATCCGCCAGATCCTCCCGTGCCAACGCCGGACTTGTTATTTATGGGAATTCGATCCGGCCAAGCACCAGACGCTGCTAGAGCTCTTCTGCACAATTCACGAGGATATCTGGAAAGTGCTCTTCAAGGCCGGTGAGACACCACCGCCTACAACTGAGGATCCTGGGCTTAGCTCAAAGCGCCAAGCTAATTCGGTAAGTTTTTTCACACTCTCAAGGCATAACCTTTACTAGAGTATTGCGAGAAAGAAGTCTAAGCTCTCCTATCAATTTTTCCATTAAGCCTGGGTTAACAAAGCGAAGCAGATTAACTGTTCAGCCCCGCTACCCGAAGACGAAGAGACCCCACTCCTGACGAAGATGTTGTTCCCAGCGCCTTATGACGTGCCAGAGAAGAAGACCAAAAAGGCAGCCAAGGGAACCAGGAGTGGTCTTCGTCGAAAGGATTCTTCGGAACTGTCGTCCGAAGACGGGACTGACCCTTCGGTCGATGAAGACGGCCACGAGGAGGAGGCGGAAGACAACTCCTCCCCCTGAGGGGGAAGGAAGAAAAGGGTGGCCTCCACAAACCTGGAGGCGAAGGCACCCAAGAGGGGGAAGGGCTCCCTCATGAATAACTCCGCATGGGATGTCGATAGCAGTCCGAAACGAATGCCCCGGACCAAGCCTCGGGCCGCTTCGTAAGTACCCAAGACCTTATGCTCGTCCAATTGTCCGGCCCTTCCCCTTTGCAATATTAATATGTTTAATTTATGCTATTGCAGTCCGGCCCGCAATGGTTCTCCGCAGTCCTTGATAGAGGGCTCGCTAGACTCAAAGGAGATGGCTAGCATGTCGCCGCCACCTGCTCACTCTGCCTCACCCAAGAGTGATGACGAGGTGGTGTCCCAAAGGGCCTTCCCCAACAAAGGGGAGGCTCCAGAGATCGTCAGGGCAGTGTCCAAGGGGGACTCCACGGCCGTCGGACGCATGGAGGAAGAAACCCCCATGGATACTGATGGTGGGGGCTGAGTCCCATTCGGCCCTCAGCCGGATATCATTCTGGAGACCTGTACGGCTCCGGAGTCTAGCGAACGGCCTTCCCCGAAAGGAGGGGGTGTGCTTGTTACGCTGGTGACCTCTGTCTGACCAGAGGCACCGGATGATATACTCGAAGCGCTGCGAGACGCTTCCATTGTAGATGGGCATCGTGCCCTCATGGGTACGATGATCAAAAAGGTTGAGTCTGCCAAAAGTGGACTGACCGAAGCCTACACTAGCCTTTTAACAGGCTTTGAGGTAATAATAATTGTAGAAAGAATATCACAATGTAGACAGTAGCCCCCGATGCTCTGTTTGGTGTTCGGAAAGAAAAGCCGAACAAAGGATCAAAACAAGTTTCGCAGGGGTCTAACATATGATGTCTATGTGAATAAGCAGGCGTCGCTGCTGGCTGCTGCCACTCATACTACGGAGGTCTACGAACTGAAGCGGAGCCTGGAGTGGGCTGAGGAAGAGCTCAGTCTTGTGAAGACGCAGCTGGAGGACAGCAAAGGTATGCAGTAACCTGTGCGTGTATGTTAGGAAGGATGAATACTTCGTGCTGACTAAAGTGTCATGGACTATGCTAGGGGCCACGACCGAGGTGGCAGCCCTCAAGAAGGCATTACCCGAGGCCGAGGACAAAGTGGCCAAGGAATGCGCTGCATGCGAAAAGCACGAGGCCCGGGTCAGCGAGGTGCAGCAAGAGCTTCAGCATGCCATTAAGAAGCACGAGTCCCTAGAGCGTGATTTTAAGACGCAGGCATCCGAACTTGCCATGGCTCACCAGAGAGCACAAGAGGCTCGAGCCGAAGCCCAAAGCGCTCTTCAGGAACTCCAAGTGGCTAAGAAGATTGCGGCGGGTAAGTTTTTCATTATGCAAAGCAAGTTGATGAAGGGAACACTCCTATTGCTTACCCGAATTTGGTGCTCCACAGGGGTGTTTACGGATTTGCCACGCAGTGTATCCGATGCTGCTGAATTCTATCGAGCCGAGGAAGGGAGTTCGACGGAGAAGATGTTTTGGTCTCAATATCTTGGACCAGAACATCCGGTATCCTTCAGCGACCAGTGGAAACAGTTGGTTGAGCTGCACAAGGCAGCCGAGCTAGCCATGAGGGACCTGATAGTCCGGCTATGGCCTGCCGCGCCGGTACCCAGCAGCTACTTCGGGCTTTTGAACCGGCTTGTTAGTGCCTGACCATGACTTGAGGTCGTAAAGCGGTCGGTCTATATTGAAGGTGCCCAGATGGCCTTTGCTCGCTGCAAGATGTGGTGGGCGAAAATGGACGCCATCAAGCTGACCAAGGGGCCGCCGAAGGGCAAGGAGCACCGTACACCCGAGCGCTATTTTGCGGATGTCCTCGAGGGGTCTCGTATTGTAGCCATGAAGTGCGGGCAGGACGTTATTTTCGAGTGAATACACTCGTATTTTGTCTTGTATGATGACAACAAATCCGCTTTGTAATATATAATTTTTATTATCTTTTGATTGTTTCCTCCTGTGCGGCCGTGTTGCATGAAATATGAGGGTTAACCAGTCGTCGGCTTCAGCCCTCGCGTAGTTAGTATGGAGGTGTCCGGGATGGAATATAAACAATCTTGATCCAATTATATGGTCCTTGAAGGAGTTGTTTAGCGCAACGAACCATGCAACCAAACTATACGGCTTGAACGCCCTCACTTAGCCATAGGAGTTTTATAATAAAACATAGGCGCAGCCCCTGGTATACGAACCAGAGTGCTGTCCGCATCTGATCGGGAAGTATCGATCCTTCGCAAAATGCGGAAAAATGTCCAACGATTTGAGACCTCTGAACATCTGACCAGCTCTCGCCGCATCATGACAGTCAGTTTTCGGCTTTCTCTACTGAGGTGCTCATCCGGTTTAGACTAGGACACAATCACAGTAGTTCTCCCTTTACTACCCTAGCCGATGTAGCGGAACGTACAGTAGCAAGCATAGGAGCCGGTCAACCCAACTATTGACCAAAGACATGATTCGGAGCCAATGCATATAATGCAAAATTCGGGGTGCCGAACTATACTTATAGAAAGTGTTCGGACTTTTGTTGCCATAGTGTAAGGTTCCATAAAGCCCCTGGCAAACGTCAAATGTACCAAAGTGTACGGGTGCTACCTGATGGGGTTATCCACAGGGAATCTGAAAAAAGAGAGAAAGAAAACAGAAAAGACGTAAAGGTGAAAAGCTGGGGTCCTAAATCTCCAGCTACAAACTGTTTTCATTGTAATGTAATTAGTACGTAAAGGCGCATTGATACAAATAGTGCAATAAGAAATAGGCTATTTAACATATGGGTCCTGGAGAGCTGCATATGGGTCCTGGAAAACAGGTAGAGTTATCGTTAACGGAATCACCTAAAAAGTTCCCCCTATGTCCGCGCTTCTCGCCATCTTGGTGTATTTATCCTACAAGAGGACCGATGACCAGACCCCCCCGATGGGGCCTATGGGATTGAGACTTGAAAGGAAAACAAGTAAAAGTGAAAGTCTGTGTGTATCCGATGTCGGTTGAGCCGTGCCATGGATCACAAGTTATCTGTGCCTCCATCAATGCCCATGGAATTTTAAGTGCATAGTTATGTACGCGCGGCACGAATGCCACCACTTGATCGGGACTGAGACGGAGGCCGGATTGCTAGTCAAGCTCCTGACGAGCCGAGCTCTCCTGCTGCAGAGTTGTTCGGACCCTCTTGAGGATGTCCGCGGGCTCGTCAGTCGAGTGAAGGGTCTGCTTGAGAAGGCCGCTTTGTACTTCTGCTGCTAGGGCAGCTGTGTGCTCTTCTATACGGACAGAGCGTTCCATATTGCCATTGACTGTTATGGCGCCACGTGGACCGGGCATCTTGAGCTTGAGATAAGCATAGTGTTGCACTGCGTTGAATCGAGCAAACACAGTTCGTCCGAGTAGTGCATGATAGCCGCTATGGAATGGGACGATATCGAAGGTTAAGTCTTTGCTTCGGAAGTTGTCCGGAGATCCGAAGACAACCTCTAATGTGATTGAGCCCGTACAGCGGGCCTCTACACCTGGTATGACTCCTTTAAAGGTAGTCCTTATAGGCTTGATCCTTGATGGGTTAATGCCCATTTTCTGTGTTGTATCCTAATAAAGCAGATTGACGCTGCTACCACCGTCCATAAGGACGCGAGTGAGGTGAAACCCATCAATTATTGGGTCCAAAACAAGTGTGGCTGAGCCCCCGTGACGGATACTGGTCGGGTGGTCCCGGCGATCAAAAGTGATCGGGCACGACAACCATGGATTGAATTTTGGGGTGACTGGCTCTATTGCATAGACGTCCCTAAGCGCACACTTGCGCTCCCTCTTGGGGATGTGGGTGGCATATATCATGTTCACTGTTTTGTCCTGAGGGGGAAACTTCTTCTGTCCCCCTGTGTTTGGCTATCATGGCTCATCGTCGTCGTCCTTGCTTTGCGATCATTTTTCCCTGTTCTCGGTGTTTAATTTGCCTACCTATTTGAAAACCCAGCACTCTCTATTTGTATGATTAGGAGGCTTGTCTGGGTGCCGTGAATCTGGCATGGACGATCAAGTATGCGGTCCAAGCTGAATGGTCCCGAATTGTTCTTTTGGAACAGCTTCTTCTACTGACCGGACTTAGAGCCACTGAATCCGGCGTTGACCGCCGTATCCTCGGTGTTGTCACCGCTATTTCGGCGCTTGTATCTATTGTGTCAAGACTTGCCTTTGTTATTTTTAGCTTCAGGGGTGTCAGTGTCGCTTGCATTGTTTTTGCTACGGGCCAACCAACTGTCCTCGCCCGCACAAAAGCGGGTCATTAGTGTCGTGAGGGCCGCCATGGATTTTGGCTTTTCTTGGCCGAGGTGGCGAGCGAGCCATTCGTCGCGAATGCTATGTTTGAAAGCTGCTAGAGTTTCAGCGTCTGGACAATCAACAATTTGGTTCTTTTTAGTTAGGAACCTTGCCCAGAATTTCCTGGCGGACTCTCCGGGCTGCTGGACTATATGGCTTAAGTCATCAGCGTCCGGAGGTCGAACGTATGTACCTTGGAAGTTATCGAGGAAAGCCTCTTCCAAGTCCTCCCAACTGCCAATGGAATTGTCAGGCATACTGTTTAGCCAATGCCGAGCAGGCCCCTTGAGTTTGAGAGGGAGGTATTTGATGGTGTGGAGATCATCTCCGCGTGCCATATGGATGTGGATAATGAAGTCTTTGATCTACACCACGGGGTCTGTGGTCCCATCGTATGATTCTATGTTCACGGGCTTGAATCCTTCGGGGAATTCATGATCCAGGACCTCATCAGTGAAGCAATGAGGGTGTGCGGGGCCTCTATATCGGGTCGTATCCTGATGCAGCTCTGATGAAGTCCGTATGCGGTGTTCGGCTTGCGCATGACTGGGTTTGTCACGTCCGAATAGGTGGCCGTTGTCATGTGTCGAGGTGCGTCCTCGCGATCCGTAGATTGATCTGGTAGGTCCTGCTTTATTGTTCAGGTTCTGCCGGAGGTCATATCTATGGCTGTGGGCGAATTTACCCTTGCCTGAGTGACGAGGCGGGGCGGGCTGGTGTTCGGCATGGGTTGCCGTTTTGTCCCAGCCACGTGGTGGCCGGTCAGCCGCATTGTACGATGGTGGTATATACTCCGGCGCCTCCTCGTCGAACAGAGGTAGCAATTTACGCTATGGGTAGCTTTTGGTTGGGCTCTTGATGCCGTATTCTTTGGCTGCTAGGACATCAGTCCATTTATCATTGAGCAGATCCTGGTCAGCTTGAAGCTGCTGCTACTTCTTTTTCAGGCTCCTTGCAGTGGCTATTAGCTGGCGCTTGAAGCGCTCCTACTCAAGAGGTTCCTCGGGCATGATGAAATCTTCGGTGCCAAGGCTCACCTCATCCTCAGAGTGCGGAAGGTAATTGTCGTCCTCTGAATCTTTGTGCGTGGCCTGTTTAACAGGGCTAACCTGCCCATCTTCCCATTCGTCTTGTTCGTTTGTTGTGTCGATGGGGTCTTCGTTGTCTTCGACACCTTCCGGAGTGCCATCTTATCCTGTGCCGGTGTTGCTATCTTTACTACGGCGTGACTTAGATCGGCGCCACTGACGACGGTGCTTGGACAGTGTTTCGGAAGGTTTATCCTCAACTGGATCTTCCTTGTCGTCGCCGCTGTTTTCCTTTGGTGCATCCACCATGTATACGTCATATGAGGAAGTGGCCGTCCAGCGTCCGGTGAACGGTGGGTTCTGGTCTTCTTCTTTTTCGGCATCATCCTCCATACCGTCGATGTCCTTGGAGTCGTAATCAAGTTCATCGGTCAAATCCTCGACCGTGGCTATAAAGTGGGTGGCGGGTGGGAAGCGAAATTCTCCATCGTCAGCCCCTAGTTCGAGCCGGATACAGTTCAGCTGAGAGTCCTCCGCTAAGGACAGACTTTTTAATGAGTTTAGCACATCGCCCAGAGGCGAGTGCTGGAAGATGCATGCGGCGCTAAATTCGAAGATTGATAAACGATCAAGCTCGGCGTCCGCAGGCTCGTGTGGTTCGAAACCTACAACCGAAGACGAGTCCGGCGTTCCGGTGGAATAGGCATCGAGTGAGACCAGGTCCATGTGCGGCTCCAATGCCGCGGAATCTGCGGCCTCCGTGGTGGGGTTAATCCTCCCATCTTTGGATGGTGCGGCCTGCTCCGGCTCTAGGGCCAGAGCGATTACAGGACCGATCTCCTGGATGCGGCTCGATGACAGATTTAAGTCATGATCATCGGGGTGATCGGGAGCGGCTACCGCTGTATCGAATTTGGTGAAGATCAAGTCTCCATGGATGTCCGCGACGTAGCTCAAGCTCCCGAATCTGACCTGATGGCCAGGGGCGTAGCTTTCGATCTGCTCCAGATGGACAAACGAGTTGGCCCGCAGTGCGAAGCCGCCGAACACAAAGATCTGTCCGAGGAGGAAAGTTTCTCCGCAGACAGTGCCATTATTGACGATTGAAAGAGCCATGAAACCTTTCAGCGACCGCATAGAGGAACTCTCAATGAAAGCACCAATGTCGGTGTCAAACCGGCGGATCTTGGGAAGGAGTCCCGAACTGTGCGTCTAAGGTTGATGGTAACAAGAGACAGGGGACACAAAGTTTTACCCAGGTTCGGGCCCTCTTGATGGAGGTAACACCCTACGTCCTGCTTGATTGATATTGATGGGTATGGGTATTACAAGAGTTGATCTACCACGAGATTGTAATGGCTAAACCCTAGAAGTCTAGCATGTATGACTACGATATTGAGTATCCCCTATCCGGACTAAGTCCTCTAGTTTATATTGACACCGGGGGGATCTAGGGTTACATAGAGTTGGTTACATAATATGGAATCTTCATAGTTGTTCGCCAAGCTTGCCTTCCAAGCCAAGGAGAGTCCCATCTGGACACAGGCACCATCTTCGGTGTTCATATCTTCACAGCCCACCAGTCTAGCCCATAGATAACAGGCCGGACGCCCGAGGACCCCGTAGTCTAGGACTCCCTCAGCGAGTAAAATTGACTTACTAGCACAATCGATGTTTCCTCCATACTTCTGTAGCAACCAGACCTCAAATGGTCTGATCTCTGTGCTTCAGTGTCATCCCTGGATCAGTAATGCTGACACGCACAGTACTTGAAGGATTTATAACAGAGTAGCAATCACACACTTATTACATCGAGTGTCTCAAAAGAGAATTTATTACAAAAATAATATGGCTTAGGGCCATCTAATAACGATAACAGCGGAAGGCTTGGAAGATAAGTGAGTCCATCAACTCCAACGGCATCACTAAGTACAGAACCACGACCTAAGGCTCCTTACTCGTTGTTTGAAAAGTCTACAACATGAATGTTGCAGCCCGAAAACGGGTCAGCACATGGAATATGCTGGCAATGAAACACATAGAGAGTAGTGAACAGAAATAGGCTATGCTACATGCATATATGGCTGGTGGAAAGCTCTATGGTTACAGTTTTGCATAAAGCCAGTTTTTCCCTACTACAAAGGAATAAATTTTTATTTAACTATCATGGTGGTTGTTGAACATTGAGAGCGTAGAGACCCTCTCAATCCCAATTAAACATCATCATTAAAACCCAACAAAATTAATTAAAGTCACATCATGAGATTCACATGATAATCCAAGTACTAGATACTCAAGACATCCATAACCGGGGACATGGCTAACCATGATTAGTTTATACACTCTGCAGAGGTTTGTGCACTTTTCCCCACAAGACTCGATCTCCTCCGTTGGTATTCTCGCACTACATGGTGTTTGAGAAACGGGTGACCGAGACATAGTCTTTCAGAAGCGCTAGCACCTTACGATCGTGTAGACCGTTCACCTACTTTCCCCTACATCTGCTAGTCTACCACTATAAGAGTTTGCACGACTTAATCAACTATTGTAGAGCCCATAATAGCTTATGGTTGCACACAGAAGTTTCTAGTATGAATAATCTCATGATCCCTTTGACCCTGGGTGGCGGTCCATAAAGAAGAACAACAGGCAATCGCTGGAATACCCAGGTGCCTCAATCCACCCAAATGTGTATTAAAGTTGCCAACTTAAGTTGAACCATTAATTAACATTCTCACATGTGTCATGGATACACTCAAACCCAATCCATGTCTACAAGCATATCATGGCATAAGCAAACATAGAAGTAACTCCGAGGGTTTGATAATAAAACAGGTAATAGGTACTACCTCATCTACTTCCCAAAACCCACACATTAATCAGATCCTATTCATGCAATGGTTTGAGGATTGATCTAATGCAATAAAACTAGGTAGTAAGAGGTGTGATCAAAGTGTTACTTGCCTTGCTGATGATCTGCGAAACCTAGAGATTCGAAGTAGCAAGCAGCGCACTCCGGGTACTCTACCGCAAACAAACAAACAAGCCTACTATAAGTACTCATCTAATGCACGGGTAAAACTCAAATAAGAGATCTAACCAGAAAGTTCAACTTAAGAACTCCGGTTTGCAAAAGAAACAAATCGAACGAACAACGAAAGTCAAACGGCGAAAGAAAACGAGCTTCGATTACTAATCTGGACCTAAGTCAAATTTTACAGAAGCGAAAACTTGTTTGAGTTGGTTAAACAGAAAGAGGGTTTCGAGACGAAACTCTAGGCGCTTGAATCGCCTAATTCCGATAAAAGAGCGAAAAGTTAAACTAAAACAAAAATCGGATGAGAAATCACGATCAGAAAGAATCGCGGAAAATCCGAGAAAAAGAAAAACTGACGAACAGATTAACGAAAGAACGTTTGTTATCTGAAACTAAACGGTGAACTCGTCCGTTAAAACAAACGAACGAGCGAACGCTCGCCAGATAAAAGAACCGATAAAACCGATCTAACAAAAATAAAAAAAAATAAACCTAGGTTTTCAAGGAAAAACCGGATCGGTTTTCTCCGGAAAACCGGCGGCGAACGGCGCGGCTACCTCGTCGGACTACGGCGGCTCGGGGCTCCGGCGGGGTGGTGTCAGCGGCGTGCTGCGCGAGCGTCGGCGGCAGCGAGCGCGGCAAGCGGCGGCTACGGCGTCGTCGGTGGCTGCGAGAGGCGGGGCGAGGCGAGGTGGCGCGGTGAGGCGGCGGCGGCGGGTATTTATGAGAGGGGGGGCGGCGCGGCTTGGGGAAGGGGGCGCCGGGTCAGGGTTGGCCTCGGGAGGCGTGCCCCGACCGGACTCGGCTGCGGGGGTGGTGCGGTCTCCCGCGGGGAAGGCGGCGGCGGGAGCGGGCCTGGCCTGGCTCGGCTGGGCCTCGGCTGAGTTGGGCGCGCGGTACTTTAAAAAAACAATTCCGCCAAAACTAAGAAAAATTCTAGAAAATAAAATAAAATTCTTAAAATGCCAAAATAAATTTTCACCGCCTAAATAAAATATTTAGACAAGATGAACATTTTCTTTGCCCTAAAATGCAATTTTGAAAAACATGCAATTTTTCCTAAATTCAAAAAAAACTAGCCAAAACTCCGAAATGGAATCTTATTTGATTTTTATTAAATACTCAATATTTCTTTATTTTAGGAAAGTCATTTTATTCCCTCTCTCATATTTTTATTATGGAAATAATGGAAGATAAAATAAATAAAATCAAAAGATCCTGTTTTCAAAAATTGAGAAAACTCAAATATGGAAATAACGAAACCCCCAACTCTCTCTGTGGGTCCTTGAGTTGCGTAGAATTTCTGGATCAGGCCAAAAGCAAATAAAATATGATATGCAGTGATGATCTAATGTATAACATTCCAAATTGAAAATTTGGGATATTACAAACCTACCCCACTTAAGATGAATCTCGCCCTCGAGATTCGGGTTGGCTAGAAAATAAGTAAGGGTGGTCCTTCAGCATATCTTCCTCTCGCTCCCAGGTGGCTTCATCCTCGGTGTGGCGGCTCCACTAAACTTTGCAAAACTTGATAACCTTGCTGCGGGTGACTCGGCTGGCATACTCGAGAATCTTGACTGGTTTCTCCTCATAGGCCAAATCACTATCCAACTGAATTGCTTCCAGCGGTACTGTATCTCTCAACAGTATATCCGCCATCTCTGCGTGGCACTTCTTCAACTGGGAAACGTGGAACATGTCGTGAACTTCCGACAATCTCTCAGGTAATTCCAATTTATAAGCAACTTCTCCCATGCGTTCCAAAACTCTGTATGGTCCCACAAAACGTGGCGCTAACTTTCCCTTAACTCCAAAGTGCTTAACTCCTCGAACTGGAGATACACGAAGATAAACTCTATCTCCGGCTTCTTAAACTATCTCCTTGCGTTTAGAATCTGCATAGCTCTTCTGCCTGGACTAGGCTACCTTGAGCCTAATGCGAATCAATTTCACCTTCTGTTCAGACTCCTTAATCAAATCTGGTCCAAATAACTGGCGGTCTCCAAATTCGTCCCACGACAATGGTGTTATGCACCTTCTTCCGTACAAGGCTTCAAAAGGGGCCATCTTCAAACTGGATTGGTAACTGTTGTTGTATGAGAACTCCGCATATGGCAAGTTGTCATCCCAACTAGATCCATAATCTAACACACAAGCTCTCAGCATAGCCTCCAAAATCTGATTGACTCTCTCGGTCTGTCCATTGGTCTGCGGATGAAAAGCTGTACTAAACTCTAGTCTGGTACCCAAAGTTTCGTGCAACTGATTCCAGAACTTTGAGGTAAACTGGGTTCCTCTATCTGATACAATGCTCCTTGGAACTCCATGCAGACATACGATCCTGGTCATGTATATCTTTGCCAACTTAGCACTGGTGTAAGTGGTCTTCACTGGGATGAAATGAGCTACCTGGTGTTCTCTGAGCTTACCAAGTACCAAACGCAAATGTTCTTTATGTTCTTATTCATTCTTTGAGTAAACCAGTATATCATCAATGAACACTACGATGAACTTATCCAAAAACTCCATAAACACTTTGTTCATCATGTTCATAAAATAAGCAGGTGCGTTAGTCAGGCCAAATGACATAACGGTATACTCATACAGCCCATACCTTGTGGTAAAAGTTGTCTTAGGTATGTACTGCTCTCGAATCTTCAACTGGTGGTATCCTAATCGCAAATCGATCTTGAAAAATACCATAGCTCCTTGCAATTGGTCAAACAAATCATTTATCATCGGCAGTGGGTACTTATTCTTGATCGTCACCTCATTCAATCCTCGATAATCAACAACCATCCTTAATGATCCATCCTTCTTTTCCACTAGAAGTACTGGTGATCCCCAAGGTGACGAACTTGGGTGAATATATCCCTTATCCAGTAACTCCTTAATATTCTTCTTAATCTCCTCCAAATCCTTTGCATGCATTCTATACGGTCTCTTAGATATTGGTCCTATGCCTGGCAAAAGCTCAATCAAAAACTCAATGTCTCTATCCGGTGGCATGCCTGGCAACTCTTCTGGAAATACATCCGGAAAATCCTTTACCACCGGTACCTCCTCCTGTACAACTCCTGATAAGGAATTTACTTGAGTCCTATTCGGCACATGCCATGATACATACTTGATCCTTGTTCCCTCTGGGGTGGTAAGCAAAATCGACTTACAGGTGCAATCGATGTTTCCTCCATACATCGATAGCCAATCCATACCCAGAATTACATCCAAACCTTGTGATTCCAAAATGATTAAATCCGAGGGAAACACATGCCTACCTATACTCAATGGCACTTGAAAACATCCTTCACTGGCCATATACTCCGCTCCTGGTGAGCTTACTAACATAGGTGTTCTAAGAACCTTGGTGGGTAGTTTATACTTATCCACGAATCCCCTTGATATGTATGAATGCGATGCACCAGTATCAAAAAGAATGATTGCGGTAAATGACTTAACCAAAAACTTACGTATTACTGCATCTGGCTGGGCTTCAACCTCCTCCATGTTAACGTGGTTCACATGTCCCCTGTTGAAAGGGTTCGGCTTCTTCCCAGAGCTTCCATTGCTGTTTCCATTCTGGGCTTCAGGACATTCATTGGCATAATGTCCGGTCTTCTAACACTTATACCAAGTGACTTGGCTTAGGTATCTCTTGGCTGGGGTTGATGGGTTGGTACGATTCTGACTGTTGCTCCCCCCATTCCCATTACCATTCTTGGGGCCATTATGATTTTGCGAACTCCCTCCTCCATGGGTATGCTAAAAATGTCCTCCCGTTTTCGGGGTAAAACGTGGCTTCTGTTGAGCTCCTGAATTGTATTTCCCTTGTCCATACTTCCTCTTGCGGTTCTCAATATGTTGTTGCTTCCCTTCAATCATATGAGTATGATCTACCAACTCCTTGTAGTTGTTGAAAGTTGCTACCATCAACAGCATGCTCAACTCATCATTCAATCCCTCCAGAAACTTCTCCTGCTTAGTTGCATCTGTAGCAACATCATCTGGGGCATAACGTGCTAACTTACTAAAGTCATCCATGTATTGTCCAACTGTCCGTCCTCCTTGGCACAAGTTGCAAAACTCACACTTCTTCTTGGCCATAGCTCCTGCTGAAACATGGGCTGTACGAAAAGCCTGCTAAAATTGGTCCCATGTCACCGTGGCTATAGGGTAGGTGAAAGTGTAATTCTTCCACCATGATGTTGCTGGTCCATCCAACTGGTGTGCGGAAAAACGCACCTTCTCAGCGTCAGTACATCCTATAGTGGTTAACTCCCTTCCAATCTTGCGGAGCAAATCATCTGCTACTATAGGCTCGGTGCTACTGGAGAACACCGGCGGATTCAGTCTAAGGAAATGGGTTAAGTGATCAACAGGTGGTGGTGGTGGGTTGTTGTTGTTGTTCCCCTGATTCTGATTCTGGACTAGCAACTGCATCAACGCATTCTGCTGCTGGATCAACTGTGTGAGCTCTGGTGGAAATGCAAATCCATTGTCACGTCTAGGAGGCATCTGATGGGTTTAGAGGGGAGAGATTAGAATATAATGAGGTCTAATGAGAAAACACTACCCATATGCACATGAGACAAACACAAACATTTCACTCAATCAATCAATCAAGTCATACAATCGGTCTAACTATCGCAAAAGTGCTCGGACTACTCTATTTACATGGTGGAATACTGAAAGCACAAGTGCTCCCAAGGTGGTTTTGATAATTGATGACAACATATCTCTTGTTGGACTAACATTTCGATCTAGCATGTTTCAGATAAGTTCAACAATGGAGTGGCATGGACTAAAGGTTGTGGGAACTCCTTCAAGATGCTAAGGACAAAGGATTGGCTAAAGCTTCAAGCTCAAGACTCCTCATTTTACATTTTAGTGATCCAAGATCACATTGAGTCTTTAGGAAAAGCCAATACTATCAAGGAGGGATGAGGTGTTGCTTAATGAGACTCTTGCTTCATGTGCTTAGTGATATGCTCCAAAACCCTCAACTACTTTCCCACTTCCACATATGACCTAAACCCTAAGCCAAACTCGGTCCTACCGATTCCTCCTATCCGGCGCCATCGAGTTTCACTTGTCATAAGCCACTGCCAAACCCTAATCAGTTCGGTCTCACCGATGGGATCTCGGTCTCACCGAGATGGGCTTGCAAACTCTCTGTTACCCATTGCAATATTCTTGGTCCGACCGAGATATGCAATCGGTTCCACCGAGTTTGCTTGGCCAAATCTCAGTTTCACTTATTACCCAAATCGGTCCCACCGAATTTGAGTAATCGGTCAAACCGAGTTTTGGATTTACCCTAACCCTAGCACATCGGTCCCACCGAGTTGATCCATTCGGTCCCACCGAAATGTCTAACGGTCACTAGGTTTACCTTTTCGGTCCGACCGAGTTTGTTGATTCGGTCCCACCGAGATTGGAAATCTGTGTGTAACGGTTGGATTTTGTGTGGAGGCTATATATACCCCTCCACCTCCTCTTCATTCGATGAGAGAGCCATCAGAACGCATACACCATTCCAACTCATATGTTCTGAGAGAGAACCACCTACTCATGTGTTGAGACCAAGATATTCCATTCCTACCATATGAATCTTGATCTCTAGCCTTCCCCAAGTTGCTTTCCACTCAAATCTTCTTTCCACAAAATCCAAATCCTATGAGAGATAGTTGAGTGTTGGGGAGACTATCATTTGAAGCACAAGAGCAAGGAGTTCATTACCTACACACCATTTGTTACTTCTTGGAGAGTGGTGTCTCCTAGATTGGCTAGGTGTCACTTGGGAGCCTCCGACAAGATTGTGGTGTTGAACCAAGGAGTTTGTAAGGGCAAGGAGATCGCCTACTTCGTGAAGATCTACCGCTAGTGAGGCAAGTCCTGTGTGGGCGATTGGCCATGGTGGGATAGACAAGGTTGCTTCTTAGTGGACCCTTTGTGGGTGGTTGCTTCTTCATGGACCCTTCGTGGGTGGAGCCCTGTGTGGACTCACGCAACCGTTACCCTTTGTGGGTGGAGCCCTCCGTGGACTCTCGCAACCGTTACCCTTTGAGGGTTGAAGTCTCCATCAACGTGGATGTAGGATAGCACCACCTATCCGAACCATGGGAAAAACATCCGTGTCTCCAATTACGTTTGATTTCTCCAAACCCTTCCCTTTACATTCTTGGAAGTTGCATGCTTTACATTCCGCTGCTCATATACTCTTTGCATGCTTGCTTGATATGTATTGTGTGTGTTGAAATTGTGCCTAAACTACACTTAAACTGAAAAAGCTTAAAAATTGCAACTTTAGCATTAAGTGTCTAATCACCCCCCTCTAGACACATCTACTTCTAGATCCTACAAATACTACTACGGATGTGGTGGTCTACTAGAAATATTCCTCGGTTGTAGACTCCATGATATCTGCTCCAGCTTCGTCTTCATAGTCATCATCGCTCAGGTCAAAGTTGGTGTCGTCGATGATGGTGTAGTCTTCCGGGCGAATCTCCTTGGGTTCTTCGTCTTCTTCTACTGGTGTGGGGTCTCCCATGAATATTCCGATCTTCTTAATCAGGTCGTCATTCTTCTCCACTAGTACGACGATTTCCTCATAATCTTCACGTGTAGCCTTCAGTTCTTCCTCCAGCTCCGTGATTCTTGTCATCGCCTTCTTCAGATCTATCACGCCGGCGCACATCTGGTTCTCCTGACGTCGAATGTGCTGGTTTAACTCCTGGGTAAAAGCTGCGATTGATCTATCCTTCCTGGTGCTGATCATCTCCCATTGCTTATCTCGGCGCCCACAAATCTGGTAGATAGTATCCTTGAGATCATTGCGGTAAACTTCTCCAGTACGTCCCATGGCGATGTGGGCTGCCATGCTCTTTCCTAGACTCCAGGTTGGTGCATCAAAGGAAAACTCTATGGGCTCGGTGACTTGCGTGAACGTCCTTCCTGGGACTTAAACTTGAATCATCCAGCACTCCTCTTCGGGTAAAGTGGCGTTGTAGGTCCCGGTGAAGCTTGGTACACCGATGTTTAGGTACTTAGTGACTTCCTTCAGGTGGCGTCCAAAGGGTGTATCTTCATCCGGTTGCGTGAACTTGTTCCTTGCATCCGCCATCCTAAAAGAGTAGAAAAGATGACAAGTCAAAATTGAGAAGAGATTAGTGATCTAGGTCTTTATCTTAGTGGTCGTGTCCTACAGTCAGCGTGTGCTCTGATACCATCTTGTAGCGACCAGACCTCAAATGGTCTGATCTCTGTGCTTTAGTGTCATCCCTGGATCAGTAATGCTGACACGCACAGTACTTGAAGGATTTATAACAGAGTAGTAATCACACACTTATTACATCAAGTGTCTCAAAAGAGAACTTATTACAAAAATAATATGGCTTAAGGCCATCTAATAACGATAACAACGGAAGGCTTGGAAGATAAGTGAGTCCATCAACTCCAACGGCATCACTGAGTATAGAACCACGACCTAAGGCTCCTTACTCATCGTTTGAAAAGTCTGCAACATGAACGTTGCAGCCCGAAAACGGGTCAGGACACGGAATATGCTGGC
Organism: Triticum urartu; assembly: GCF_056163025.1. Classification (NCBI taxonomy): domain Eukaryota; kingdom Viridiplantae; phylum Streptophyta; class Magnoliopsida; order Poales; family Poaceae; genus Triticum; species Triticum urartu. Next base: position 276,707,499 of record NC_141877.1, read on the forward strand.
AATGTAACACATAGAGAGTAGTGAACAGAAATAGGCTATACTACATGCATATATGGGTGGTGGAAAGCTCTATGGTTACAGTTTTGCGTAAAGCCAATTTTTCCCTACTACAAAGGAATAAATTTTTATTTAACTATCATGGTGGTTGTTAAACATTGAGAGTGTAGACACCCTCTCAATCCCAATTAAACAACATCATTAAAACCCAACAAAATTAATTAAATTCACATGATGAGATTCACATGATAATCCAAGTACTAGATACTCAAGATGACCATAACCGGGGACACGGCTAACCATGATTAGTTTATACACTCTGCAGAGGTTTGTGCACTTTTCCCCACAAGACTCGATCTCCTCCGTTGTGATTCTCGCACTACATGGTGTTTGAGAAATGGGTGACCGAGACATAGTCTTTTAGAAGCACTAGCACCTTACGATCGGGTAGACCGTTACACCTACTTTCCCCTACATCTGCTAGTCTACCACTGTAAGAGTTCGCATGACTTAATCAACTATGCTAGAGCCCATAATAGCTTGTGGCTGCACACGGAAGTTTCTAGTATGAATAATCTCATGATCCCTTTGAGCCTGGGTGGCGGTCCATAAAGAAAAACAACAGGCAATCGCTGGAATACCCAGGTGCCTCAATCCACCCAGATGTGTATTAAAGTTTCCACCTTAAGTTGAACCATTAATTAACAATCTCACATCTGTCATGGATACACTCACCCAATCCACGTCTACTAGCATAGCATGGCATAATAAGCAAACGTAGAAGTAACTCCCAGGGTTTGATAATAAAACAGGTAATAGGTACTACCTCATCTACTTCCCAAAACCCACATATTAATCAGATCCTATTCATGCAATGGTTGGTGGATTGATCTAATGCAATAAAACTGGGTAGTAAGAGGTATGATCAAAGTGTTACTTGCCTTGCTGATGATCCGTGAAACCTAGAGATTCGAAGTAGCAAGCGGCGCACTCCGGTACTCTACCGCAAACAAACAAACAAACAAACAAGCATACTATAAGTACTCTTCTAATGCACAGGTAAAGCTCAAATAATAGATCTAACCAGAAAGTTCAACTTAAGAACTCCGGTTTGCAAAAGAAACATATCGAACGAACAACGAAAGTCAAACGGCAAAAGAAAACGAGCTTCGATTACTAATCTGGACCTAAGTCAAATTTTACAGAAGCAAAAACTTGTTTGAGTTGGTTAAATGGAAAGTGGGTTTCGAGACGAAACTCTAGGCGCTTGAATCGCCTGATTCCGATAAACGAGCGAAAAGTTAAACTAAAACAAAAATCAGATCAGAAATCGCGATCAGAAATAATCGTGGAAAATCCAAGAAAAAGAAAATCTAACGAACAGATTAACGAACAAATGTTCGTTATCTGAAACTAAACAGTGAACTCGTCTGTTAAAATGAACGAACGAGCGAAAGCTCGCTAGATAAAAGAACCGATAAAACCGATCTAACAAAAATAAAAAATAAACCAACGGTTTCAAGGAAAAACCGGATCGGTTTTCTCCGAAAAATCAGCGGCGAACGGCGCGGCTACCTCGTCGGACTCCGGCGGTTCGGGGGTCCGGCGGGGCGGGGCGGCGTCGGCGGCAGCGGGGGCGGCAAGCGGCGGCTGCGGCAGCGGGAGGCGGGGCGGGGCGGGGCGAGGTGGCGGGGTGAGGCGGCGGCGGGTATTTATGAGAGGAGGGGCGGCGCGGCTTGGGGAAGGGGGCGCCGGGTCGGGGTCTGCCTCGAGAGGCGGGCCCCGGCCGGACTCGGCTGCGGCGGCGGTGCAGTCTCTCGCGGGGAAGGCGGCGGCGGGAGCGGGCTTGGCCTGTCTCGGCTGGGCCTCGGCCCAGTCGGGCGCGCGGTACTTAAAAAAACAATTCCGCCGAGAAGATAAAATAAATGAATAAAATCAAATGATCCTATTTTCAAAATTTGAGAAAACTCAAATATGAAAATAAAGAAACCCCCAACTCTCTTCGTGGGTCCTTGAGTTGCGTAGAATTTATGGATCAGGCCAAAAGCAAATAAAATATGATATGCAGTGATGATCTAGTGTATAACATTCCAAATTGAAAATTTAGGATTTTACAACTTCGATAGCCAATCCATACCTCATATTATATCCAATCCTTGGGACTCCAAAATTATTAGGTCCGAGGGAAAAACATGTCTACCTATGGTCAATGGCATCTGAAAACATCCACTGCTTGCCATATACTCACCTCCTGGTGAGCTTACTATCATAGGTGTCTTAAGAACTTTGGTGCGCAACTAATACTTTTTTGACACCTATGGGCAACTTATACTTATCCACAAATCCCCTCCAAATGTATGAATGTGATGCACCAGTATCAAAAAGAACGATTGCAGTAAATGACTCAATCAAAAACTTACCTATAACTGCATATGGCTCCTATTCAACCTCCTCCACGTTTACGTGGTTCACCTGTCCCCTGTTGAAAGGGTTGGTCTTCTTCCTAGAGCTTTCATTGCCGTTTCCATTCTTTGCTTCGGGGCATTCGGTGGCGTAATGCCCAGTCTTCCCGCACGTGAAACAAGTAATGTGACTTAAATCCTTCCTGGCGGGTGTTGCTGGGTTGGAGCAGTTCTGTCCGTTGCTTCCTCCATTCCCATTCCCATTCTTGGGGCCACTGTGGTTATGCAAACTCCCTCTATTGTGGGCACGGCCTCCATGATTATGAGTGTGTCGTCCCGAGTTTGGGGTAAAATGAGGCTTCTGTTGAGCTCCAGAATTACACTTCCCTTGTCCGTACTTCCGTTTGCGGCTCTCTATCTGTTGTTGTTTCCCTTCAATCATAAGAGCCCTGTCTACCAACTTCTGGTAGTTACTGAATGTTGCCACCATCAACTGCATACTCATCTCATTATTCAGCCCTTCCATAAAATTCTCCTGTTTCGCGGCATCTGTGGCCACATCATCTGGGGCATAGCGGGCTAACTTGCTGAACTCATTCACGTATTGCCACACAGTACGATTTCCCTGGCGTAAGTTGCGAAACTCACGTTTCTTCATATTCATTGCTCCTGTTGAGACATGTGCAGTGCAGAATGCTTGCTGAAACTAATCCTTAGTGACATTGGCTATGGGAAAATTGGCTGTGTAATTCTCCCACCATGAGGTTGCGGGTCCATCCAGTTGGTGTGCGGCAAAGCGCACCTTCCTAGCATCTGTGCAACCTGCGGTGGTCAACTCCCTTCCAATCCTGCGTAGCCAGTCATCAACAACAATCGGCTCGGTGCTACTAGAAAACACCAGCGGATTCAACCTCAGAAAACGGGATAAGTTGTCAACGGGAGGTGGTGGCGGTGGGTTGTTGTTTTTGTTGCCTTGATTCTGAACTAGTGGCTGCATCAAGGCATTCTGCTGCTGGATCAGCTGGGTGAGCTCCGGTGGGAAGACAAATCTGGGGTCACATGTCAGAGGCATCTGATGGGTTTAGAAGGAAGAGATTAGAATAGAGTGGGGGTCTAAGGAGAAAATCACTACCCATATGCACATGAGGCAAACACATTCATATCACACCACTCAATTCAAACAAGGGCATACAATCGATCTAGCTACCATTACAAAATACTCGGACTATTGTATATACATGGGGGGATACTACTTATAATATGGTGGTCGACTAGAAATTTTGATCGGAAGAAGATTCCATGATATCTGCTCCAGCTTCGTCTTCATAGTCATCATCACTGTCGGGGTCGGAGTCGGTGTCGTCGATGATGATGTAGTCTTCAGGATGGTCGTCACTTCTGGAATAGGGTCTCCCATGTATACTCCTAGCTTCTTCTTCAGATCTTCATTCTTCTCCAGTAGAACTGCAATTTCCTCTTCGTATCCATCCCATGTAGACTTGAGTTCCTCTTCTAGCTCCATGTTCCTGGTCATCACATTCTTTTGGTCTATCATGCTGGCGCACATCTGGTTCTCATGTCGACGAATGTATTGGTTCAACTCCTGGATGTAGGCTGCAATGGACTTGTCCCTCCTGGTGCAAATCATCTCCCATTGCTCATCTCGGCGTCCACATATCAGGTAGATGGTGTCCTTAAGATCCTTGTGGCAGACTTCGCCGATGCGTCCCATGGCAATGTGAGCTGCCATGCCCTTTCCTAGACTCGAGGTTGGTGCATCAAAGGAAAACTCTATGGACTCAGTAACTGGTATGAATGTCCTTCCTGGAACATGTACTCGAATTGTCTAGCGCTCTTCTTCTGGTAGAGTGGCGATGTAGGTCCCGGTGAAGCTTGGTATTCCGATGTTCAGGTATCTGGTGGCTTCCTTCAGGTGTTGTCCGAAAGGGGTGTCTTCATCCGGTTGAGCAAACTTGTTCCTTGAATCCGCCATCTATAGAGTGGAAGGTGGAGAAGAGTCAGAAATGAGTAGAGAAAAGTGACATATGGACTATCTTAGTGGTCGCGTCCTACAGTCAGCATGTGCTCTGATACCATTTGGAGCGATCCAACCTCAAACGGTCGAATCTCTATGCATAAGTGTCATCCCTGGATTGGTAATGCTGACACACATAGTACTTGAAGGATTTATACCAGAGTTCAATCACACACTTATTACATCGAATAACTCAAAAGGAGTACTTATTACAATAATATGGCTGAAGGCCATCTAATGAAGATAACATCGGAAGGCTTCAAAGGCAAAACTGAGTCCATCAACTCCAACAGCATAGCTAAGGGTGAGACAACGACCTAGCGCACCTTACTCTTTGTCTGGAAAGTCTGCAACATAATACGTTGCAGCCCGAAACGGGTCAGCACATGGAATATGCTGGCAAAATAACACTGTAGAGCAAATGAACAAGTAGCAACTATAACTATATGCATATTTGGCTGGTGGAGGCTCTATGGTTATCATGTTTGCGTAAAGCCAATTTTTCTCTACTACAAAGGAATAAATTTTATTTAACTACCAAGTTGGTTGATAAAATATTGAGAAGGTTCCTCCTACTCATTCCCAATTAAAAAGTAATTAACATCCCAACAAAATTAATTAAGAGTGATCAGATCAAATCAATAATTCACGAACCAGATACTCAAGATGTCCATAACCGGGGACACGGCTAGCCATGATTAGTTTGTACACTCTGCAGAGGTTTTCACACTTTTCCCCACAAGACTCGATCACCTCCACTATATTTTCTCGCACTGCATGGCGTTTGAGAAACGGATGACCGAGACACAGTCTTTCCGAAGAGGTCCCCTTAACCAATAGATAGGCCGGTACACCTACAATCCCCGACATCTACTAGCCCATCATGGAAAGGATTCCCACAACTTACCCAACTATGCCAGAGCCCATAATGTCTTGTGGCTACACACGGAAGTTTCTAGCATGAATAATCTTATGATCCCATTAAGCCTTGCTGGTGAACCATAGGATGATCACACGGGTACTCTGGGATATCCCAGGACAGCTCTGGATTGCTCCAGGTGCCCGGACAACCGCGGGGTGCTCCAGGGTGCCTCAACCAATCCACCCAGATGTGTATTAAAGTTGACACCTTAAGTTAACCATTATTGAACACTCTCACATCTGTCATGGATACACTCAACCAAACCACGTCTACAACCATAGCATAGCAGTATAAGCATAACATAGAAGTAACTCCCAGGGTTTGAACAAAGGACCATAGGTTCTACCTCATCAACTACTTCCCAATACCCACATGTTAAGCATATCCTACTCATGCAATGTTTGAGGATTGAAACTAATGCATAAAATCTGGGTAATAAAGAGGTATGATCAAAGTGTTACTTGCCTTGCTGACGATCTGAAAACCCTAGTGACTCGTAGTAGCACGCTTCGCACTCCGGAAACTCTATCGCAAACAAACAATAACATACATACGCACTCAAGCAATAGATGCAAGGGTAAAACTCAGAAGAAAAGATCCAAATCAAAAGTATAAGAGAAGAGCTTCGATTTGCAAAAAGGATCAGTCAAATCGGAGCTACGAAACTCAAACTACGGTCAAAATAAGTTCAAATTCAAATCTGCTTGCAACCAAATTTTAATTTGTCAAACCCATGTTCAAGTTGATTAACTGGAAAGAGGGGTTCAATACGAAGATTTTGGTGTTGGTTTCATAGGATTTGAACAAACGGTTAAAAAGTTCGAGCGTTTGGAGATCAGGGGCTAATCTGCGATAAAAAAATAATCGCGGATAGGTCCCTGGCCAAAAAAGAAAAAGACTAACGAACGAACATTCGCTTACAGAGATGAACGTACGAACGCGTTCATGAACAGCGGTTGGCTTGGGGAGGGTGGCGGCACGGGGTGGAGTCCGGCTCGGACTCCTCCTCGGCGTCCGCGCCGAGCACGGCGGCGGCGGGAGGAAGGCGGTGCGCGGAGTTGAGTCGGCTGGCTTTCGGCCCAGTCAGTCCGGAAAACATTGTTTTAAATAATATTCCGCCAAATAAAAATCCTAATAATATATATATATATAATCTAAAATGACAAAAAAATCACCGTCTAAATTGAATATTTAGAACAAAGTGAACATTTTTCTGGCCTAATAATGTAATTTTAAAAAATGCATATTTTTCTAATTTCAAATAAAATCTCAAATAAAACCCAAATAAAATATTATTTGATTTTAAAATTGGTCCTCCAATATTCCCCTCTTTTTGAAGAAGTCACATTATCTTCCCTGTTTTTTTATTGGAAATAATTGGAGAGAAAAATATTAAAATCAAAGTGATCCCTCTTTTCAAATTTGAGAAAAAGTCAAATATGAAAATAAATGAAATCCCCAACTCTTTCCTTGGGTCTTTGAGTTGCTTAAGATTTCTAGGATCTGTCAGGACCCCGATCCTAAGTCACACTGATCTAGCATGTAACACATCATATCACTTTGCGGCCTCACGCACGGTATTCCCACGGGTGCCACCTTACCTGGCCCAGGACCGTTTGTGCCTTTTGGCTCACGTATATGATAGTGTCGCTAGTATCCATATGACAAAGAACCCGGGCCGACATGACTAATCGTAAACCCAAAGTGGCACTAACTTACAGGGACAGGCATACATGACCCAGCGACGAACATGCCGGTCATCAACGTATGAACCCAAGTCGTAGCAAGCTACAAGGACTTAACGGAACAACACGTGACATTTCCCCGAAGGGACAGACACAGGAACGAAGAAGGACACATGCCGGCCAGCCTAAGTGTTCCGGAGTAGTAGCAAGCTACCATGGCTCAATGGAAGCACTAGGGGACATTTACCCATAAGAGAGGCTACCAAGAATAAACAACTAGGTTGTCGGATCCCACACATACCAAGCATTTCAATAACATACACACAATATGCTCGATATGTGTAAATACAACATGGCATCACAACAAAACCCTATGAGTCAAAGTATTTGTTCATTAGGCTCCAAGGAGTCAGATATACCAAAAATGGGTTTGATGACCCAGCATTCAAGTCATACAAGCAACAAGCACATGCGAAAGCTTAACTTGTCTGAGTACAGACAACTACAAATGAAAAAGACTAAGAAGCCTGACTATCTACAAGACCCTACCGAGGGCACAAGATCGTTGCTGAGGTAACAAGCTAAACGTCGAAGTCCACGCGGAACTACTAGCGAGACTGAAGTCTCTCTGCAAAACATAAATTAAGCAAACGTGAGTACAAATGTACCCAGCAAGACTTACATCAAAACTAGCTACATATGCATCAGTATCAACAAAGGGGGTGGTGGAGTTTAACTGCAGCAAGCCAGCTTTGACTCGGTGGCTATCCTAAACTACGACTGCAAGTAACTCTTTTGAGGTGGCGCACAAGAGTCCACATATTCACCAATCAATACACCACTATGGATCCACTCATGTCTCCCTATGAGAACACCATCCATAGCACTCACGCTTATCTCGCGCATTTTAGAGTATCCACGTTCACTTGTCTATGAACTATATAGGCAACCCAGAAGTCCTTTACCACAGACGCGGCTATTCGAATAGATGATGTTAACCCTGCAGGGGTGTACTTCTTCACACTTGCTCTCACCACTTATTGTCGTTTACACGACATGTTCTCGGCAACCTTCAAGCGGAAGCCTAGCAAGGGTGTCGGCCACGACCTGACTAACCACACAAGTTCCTAGTCCAGGTTTATCTCCTATTCTGGTTCCATTCGCTGGGAGTCCGGCGAGGTTTCCACATACGGCCCCGAACGATGTGTACAGGGTCACCAAACGGGTGACCCGGTACACCGGGCCACGTGCCTACCGCATCACAGCCCACCCCTCGGGTCAGCGCTGCGCACGGCCTCCAGCATACCACAAACACCAGAAACTACTTGCAACTCTCGGACCAAGGATAGGGTCAGTTAATAAGTTGAGAGGGTCCATTGGTTTCGGGCCCAACTCGTGGTAGTAGTTGTTCATGGATCACAAACATAGAACTCAGTTCCTGAGGATGGTTTCAATGAGACAACCCACCATGTACTCCTACATGGCCTCTCACCACTACCTTTACCAAATAATTTTCACACACTTAGCTCACACACAGTAGGACATGTTCATCACCATTCCAATTCATCCCCGATGCATCAGACCTGACTCAACTCTAAGAAGTAGGAGGCAAGACAAACAAGCATGAATGAGTAGGCACATCAGGGCTCAAACAACTCCTACTCATACTAGTGGGTTTCATCTATTTACTTTGGCAATGACAAGTCATGCAGAGGAAAAGGGGTTCAACTATCGCAGCAAGTAACAGATGAATCGTTGTTGTCCTAATGCAGTAAAAGAAACTAGGAGCGAGAGAGTGGGATTGTACCAGAATGAACAAGGGTTTTTTTGCTTGCCTGGCACTTCTAAAGATTCTATAGTTCTTCATCGGTGTCATTGATCTGATCATCGGAACCACGTCTATTGAGAGGTGACAAATACCGACAGCAAAGAAGGAAACACAATCAATGCAATGCACAATATGATGCATGACCATGACATGGCAAAATGAGTGTGTTGGGCTAATGCAACTACAACCATATGGGTTTGAGTCATTTTGAACCATAGGTTCAACCCCAAACTCAAATTATGAACTTAAATAGTGCTTTATCATGTTTTGAACTAAACATCAAGGTTAAGTTGTTTAAACATGCATGAAACCAGTACAGATGGATAGATTAGATTTTTCTGATCATTTTTCATATATAAATCTTTGCATTTGGGGTTACAGATTAATTTCTATGAATTTTAGAAGTTTAAACCATTTTCTAGAATTTCCTGGATTATTTTTAATCTAGAAAATGGTTAACTGCGTCAGCATGATGACAGCACCGCGTCAGCAGGTCAACAGGGTTCACCCAGGTTACACATGACATGTGGGGTCCACACGTCAGTGAAACATGGACTAATACCGGTCAAACCTAGCGCTGACAGGGGTTTAACCCAGCGTTTGGGCCCACTGTCAGTGGCTGTGCGGTAGCTAATTAGGGGGGTTTAGTCCTAATGACCGTGCCACGTCGGCTGTCGCCGGAGTTCGGCCGGCAGCGACCAAATCCGCAGCGGCAACTCGCCGAACCTACGCTACATGCGCCGAATGGATGTGCGGAGACCACCAGGACGAAGCCCAGGCTCGGCCGCATCCAGGGGAGGCGACGGAATGACGCGGGGTGGTTGGAGCTCACAAGAACGGGGCTCGCGGCGACGCCGTTGTTCGGGTGATTGCGGGGTTGGTGCTACGGTCCATGGGAGGGCGAGTGAGTGTGTGCGTTAGGCTCCTGGGGGCTTCCTGAGCATGGTGTCGCGCTCCGTTGTGAGCTTGCGCAGTTGTGGCCACGGCTACGCCATGGCCGGCGGCGAGAAGCTCTCGGCCGCAGTGGGAAACGGAGCTAGGGGACGAGCAGGAGCACGAGAGAAGAGGGGGAAGGAAGAGGGGCTCACGGCGAGCGCAGAGGGCGTCGAAACGGGCTTGGGGAAGGGTTGGAGCAGGCGGGGCGGCAAAGTCAATGTCATCGTCGGGAGGTTGAAGACGAGATCGGTGAGGACGTTCGAGGGCTTCCGACGGGGCGTGGCTCACTGAGGGGGTTGAGGACGAAGTGTCAGAGCTTCTACGCTGCTCGAGGGAACGATGGAGAGGCGATGGCCGCGGTGGTGCTCATCAGCAACGGCGGCGTGTTCGGTTGAGAGAGGGGGGATCCAGGGGAGGGGTGAGAGCCAGAGAGAGTGAGAGAGTCCGGGGGGTGTGTGTCGACGTCCAAGGCGTCCAGAGGGAGAAGGGGGCAGCCAAGCTGCCTGGAGGTGGCCAGGCGTGTGGCTGGCGCATGCCCTGTCCTCCTGGCGAGAGGAAGAGGATGACTGGCAGGGGCCAGTCGGCTGGGCTGGCTTTGTTGGGCCGCCAGGTAAGTGGCCCAGGTAAGCTTTCCCTCTCTTTTTATTTCCTTTCTGTTTTTCTTTTCTGTCATTTGTTTTGATTTAGTTTTAGGAACTAAATCATTTTATTTTCTTCTGATAAATTGTGTAGGGTCTAATTGGATTATTCCAAACCCTTCACCAAAGATCAGAATTATTGGACATATATTAATTAATTAACAAATATATATCCAATGCAAATAGCTATTGATTTAGTTGAAAGGCCCAAAATAAATAACTCTGAGATTCCAAAAATATTGTTTTGAGTTTTTACCTCTTGACAATATTTTCAGAGACTAAGAGGAACATTTTCTTGGACTTCTTTGAAAATATTTTAATGTTGATTATTTCCGAAGTCATTTCTGAGGGTTTCAACTAACTTCAATTCAACTTTTAGAATTTAGACATGATGCATGATGCTCTCAAATGCAACTAATATAATTATTTACACACAAGTATTCTAGGGCTGTGACAACTCACCCCCACTAAATAAGAATCTCGTCCCGAGATTGAAGACGTGATTTAAGAAGACAAAGGGGACACAAACTGGCACAATCTTCATGATCCAATTGCTCTTCTCGAAGATGTTGATTCATTGCATCATCCTGATCTTGACATCTTTGCTTTCGAGACATTCAGGCAAACACTATGGTGACAAAAGGAAACTCTACAGGAATCGATCTTCTTGGAGATCGAGCAACTCACGATCAACTCACAGAATGAGGCATAATAACATCTCTTGAGATGAGACACAAAACACACATCAGGAGTGATGGAAAAGAAATAGATGACGAAGGTTCAATTTGGTAGGCAACAATGCCACGCTAGATTAAGATGCTGCATGGGGTCAAAGTAGCAAAGAGATAATTTCCATGATTCCATAATGGGACACCTCGGGGGAGGTGACTTGTAGAATTATTACCTTAAGTGGCAAAAAGAATTACTTTTGATGTAGATATCATAGAAACTCTCTATGCCAGCCTAAGGTAAACCACAAACGATCATTTGCTAGAGTTCCAAAGAATGGCATACTTAGACTAGAATAGATGATGTGGACTACCTTATTTAAGACAAAGCAATAAGTGATTTTTTTTCTTATCATTGGAGATGGATGGGACCCATGGTAAGTCCACTTTTGAAGATGATTGGACAGGAACCCCTGAGAAGGCAGCCCATGGGAAATTGGCACAATGGCGGTGCAAGCTAGGGACAAAATGCAAATGTTGGGAATATTCCAACCATCATATCTGCCTGAGATTCAGATTTGGTTGGGAACGAGATATTTCAGACGACATGTCTGGAAAAGAAAGTTTGCAACACAAACCGACAAGAAGACGTTGTGAGATTCTCGGGAAATGAACTACGATAGCAAGCTCCAAAACATGAGCCGACTCTGCTACACACATGTGAACACGCTGTCCCAGACAAGCATGATCACATGGCAGTCTTGCAATAAAACACTACCGAGTTCTGATTGGGAACCATCATTGAGATAACGAAGTCTTGTGCATGTCCGTCCGGGCCCTTCAGGATTATCGCATGAACTTCTTTTCTTTGAACAAATCAATTAGTGGCTTGGTGTGCTAGGAAATACCGATGGGATGGAGGTAGCCAATCTCTCAAGCCATAGTATACTTCGCACGTGCATGACTGACTTGGGATGATTCTAGAGGAAGAAAAACTAACTCTCTCGAATTCACGACGGCAACTTGCACCTAATGCACATGAACTTGGAGGAAGCCACTTCTTGCACCAAACATATACCTCATGAACGCAACATGAAGGCAATGGTTACAAAGTTTCCAATACTAGTCGGACGTTCAACACGAATCATGGAAAAGATAACAATGTTGGTGATGGGCTCAACAACAATTCATCCAGGTTTCCATATAAGTGGAGTTCCACAATTATGTGAACAAGGTGATAGCATTGGTCAGACCCAAAAGATATAATGGTGTATGCTTGAGGGAACAACCACGAGTAAGACAACATTATGAATATCGTTTGTTCTGATTTGTTTCGATGATAGCCCATACTCAAATCAAAGATTGGATAAAATGATAGATCCATTAACTGATAACGAGGGTCAATCGATGAAAATATCATCTTTCCTCAACACACATACAAGATATCCCCTAAAATGAACTAAGCTAGGAAAGCTTTTATCTTCCAACTCTCCAAGTTGTTTTCTAGCGTATCCAACTAGTTCAGGGGTAACCAACATAGATTCTTGGAGAAGGGATGGTTCATAAGAAACCAACCTGATCACGAACTCAACATAACAGTCAGGGAATAACCTGGTAATACTTCCGAGAAGATATACAGAAAACCACAGACCACCGATATGTCACTAAGCTCGAGAACAATCTTGCTTTTCAGGCCAAGATGATATGATCAAATAAGCAAGGATTGTCACTATCCTAACTCATTGATCGAAAATTGCACCAAAAATAAGGACTAGGTAGCACGATCAACCTTAGGGTGATGATTCAATAATCAACACGCTAAGGATAAGATTTTTGTCCATTAACTACCAAGCAACACATTTGCTAGGAGTATTGATTTCACACATCACGATTCACTTGTCGGCATTCCGGTTGCGACAAAACGGAACCTAGGAATGAATAATGATGGTGAGAAGTATCACCGCGTCAAGAATTCATAAGAGGTGGTGCAATTCTCATGACAATCCCGACGTAAAGAGGGTAACACTCCAAGGTGGAACAGAACAAAAGCTGGATTAGCATTTGATCTGTGGAGTACGACTGCTTTAACCCAATCCTAGATATGGATAAGGTACTGGAGTTTGTTTTCCTAGTCATTCCGGAATGAAATGGCTTGACAGATCACAGAAATGATAGGCATCAATATCACGAATGCACAACTACTCATGTCTATCAATTGATAGACGAGGGCCAGAAAACAACTAAAGAGGGACAACCCAAAAGAACATATGATTTTCTCAGTAGTGGGTGCATAGATTAGCATGTAGAACAAGTTCAACATATTTCTTCCGGATAACCCATGCAGAAAAGGTATAAATGGCAGGGTCACAACATAGAATCGAGAACTCGTCAAGAGCACTCTGGTTGTGATCTTTCAATTCAGCGAGGAACTTCTACCATAAGCGGTTCATGGTATTGGAAGAATGAGATACCATGGACCTCGAGGAGTATCACAAAGGTTACTAATATCCTAAAGGTACGAGCAATACTATCAACACGAGGTAAGTGGAGTAGATCTTGGGCTTAAGAACCCAGAAATAGAAGGCCTACTAACTAAATGGCATCACAGGATGCTTTCGAGAATAATGGCAGAATCATCACACTGGGAACACTAAACATGGCTAGATTACTAGGTGGTTCTCTAAGACACCTAGGGTCATAATAATAGCTCCAACATATATATCGAGGCAATAGAGTACCTCAACTCAGCAATTAGTGTGGTTAATCTGGCCCAAAGGAACATCGGAACGGGAAGAAGTGGGTTGCAAATGCATCAGACTATTCAGAAACCTGGGATGACTCGGATAGCATAACGGCTGTAAATGCTAAAAAAGATTTGAGACATCCTACAAATTGGTGACATAACCACTTAACATCACCATATCAAGGTTCTGAGATCAATTGTCAGCACACGGAAGTAGTAGGAACTGAACTGGGGCTTGAAACCATCAATCCTATATGTCTACAGATTAGTAACACGTAATCCTGATAGAAAGATGAGAAGCCTAGATCTTAATCCCCGTAGAAGAGAAGAGGATGAATCAGATCAGAAGGACATAAGGTAAAGGAGTAAAAAGAGCCTTATGTTCCCTTCCACAATCAATTCCCTTATATAACTAAAGCATTTATAGACACGACTTCGACCAGTTTGTCTTGGTAATCCTACAGGCAGTCCGGCTCTGATACCAAAGCTGTCAGGACCCCAATCCCAAGTCACACCGATCTAGCATGTAACACATCATATCACTTTGCGGCCTCATGCACGGTATTCCCACGGGTGCCACCTTACCTGGCCCGGGACCGTTTGCGCCTTTTGGCTCACGTATATGATAGTGTCACTAGTATCCATATGACAAAGAACCCGGGCCGACATGACTAATCGTAAACCCAAAGTGGCACTAACTTACAGGGACAGGCATACATGACCCAGCAACGAACGTGTCGGTCATCAATGTATGAACCCAAGGTGTAGCAAGCTACAAGGACTTAAAGGAACAACGCGTGACATTTCCCCGAAGGGACAGACACAGGAACGAAGAAGGACACATGCCGGTCAGCCTAAGTGTTACGGAGCAGTAGCAAGCTACCATGGCTCAGTGGAAGCACTAGGAGACATTTCCCCATAAGAGAGGCTACCAAGAATAAACAACTAGGTCGTCGGATCCCACACATACCAAGCATTTCAGTAACATACACACAATATGCTCAATATGTGCAAATACAACATGGCATCACAACAAAACTCTATGACTCAAAGTATTTATTCATTAGGCTCCGAGGAGTCAGATATTACAAACATGGGTCTGATGACCCGGCATTCAAGTCATACAAGCAACAAGCACATGCGGAAGCTTAACTTGTCTCAGTACAGACAACTACAAATGAAAAAGACTCAGAAGCCTGACTATCTACAAGACCCTACCGAGGGCACAATATCGTAGCTAAGGTAACAAGCTAAACGTCGAAGTCCACACGGAACTACTAGCGAGACCGAAGTCTCTCTACAAAACATAAGCAAATGTGAGTACAAATGTACCCAGCAAGACTTATATCAGAACTAGCTACATATGCATCAGTATCAACAAAGGGGGTGGTGCAGTTTAACTGCAGCAAGCCAGCTTTGACTCGCTGGCTATCCTAAACTACGACTACAAGTAACTCTTTTGAGGTGGCGCACACGAGTCCACATATTTACCAATCAATACACCACTATGGATCCACTCCCGTCTCCCTATGAGAACGCCATCCATAGCACTCACGCTTATCTCGTGCATTTTAGAGTATCCACTTTCACTTGTCTATGAACTGTATAGGCAACCCAGAAGTCCTTTACCGTGGATGCGGCTATTCGAATAGATGATGTTAACCCTGCAGGGGTGTACTTCTTCACACACGCTCTCACCACTTATCGGCGTTTACATGACATGTATTCGGCAACCTTCAAGCGGAAGCTCAGCGAGGGTGTGCGCCACAACCTGACTAACCACACAAGTCCCTAGTCCAGGTTTATCGCCTATTCAGGTTCCATCCACAGGGAGTCCGGGTGAGGTTTCCACATACGGGCCCGAATGATGTGTACAGGGTTCCCGGGTCACCAAACAGGCGACTAGGTACACCGGGCATCACAGCCCACCCCTCGGGTCAGCGCTGCACACGGCCTCCAACATACTACAAACACCAGAAACTACTTGCAACTCCCGGACAGAGGACAAGGCGGTTAATAAGTCGAGAGGGTCCATTGGTTTTGGGCCCAACGTGTGGTAGTGGCTGTTCCTGAGGACGGTTTCAATGAGACAACCCACCATGTACTCCCACATGGCCTCTCACCGCTACCTTTACCAAATCGCATTCACACACTTAGCTCACACACAGTAGGACATGTTCATCACCATTCCAATTCATTCCCGATGAATCAGACCTGACTCAACTCTAAGCAATAGCAGGCATGACAAACAAGCATGAATGAGTAGGCACATCAGGGCTCAAACAACTCCTACTCATACTAGTGGGTCTCATCTATTTATTGTGGCGATGACAGGTCATGCAGAGGAAAAGGGGTTCAACTACCGCAGCAAGTAACAAATGAATCGTTGTTGTCCTAATGCAGTAAAAGAGAGCATGAGCGAGAGAGTGGGATTGTATCGGAATGAACAAGGGAATTTTGCTTGCCTGGCACTTTTGAAGATAGTATCGTTCTTCATCGGTGTCGTCGATCTCATCGTTGGAACCACGTCTATCGAGAGGGGACGAATACCGGCAACAGAAAAGGAAACACAATCAATGTAATGCACAATATGATGCATGACCATGACATGGCAAAATGAGTGTGTCGGGCTAATGCAACTACAACCAGATGGGTTTGAGTCATTTTGAACCAAAGGTTCAACCCCAAACTCAAATTATGAAGTTAAATAGTGCTTTATCATGTTTTGAACTAAACATCAAGGTTAACTTATTTAAACATGCATGAAACCAGTACAAATGGATAGATTGGATTTTTCTGATCATTTTTCATATATAAATCTTTGCATTTGGAGTTACAGATTAATTTCTATGAATTTTAGATGTTTAAACCATTTTCTGGAATTTCCTGGATTGTTTTTAATCCAGAAAATGGTTAGCTGCGTCAGCATGATGACAGCACTGCGTCAGCAGGTCAACAGGGTTAACCTAGGTCAAACATGACGTGTGAGGGTCCACACATCAGTGAAACATGGACTAATCCCGGTCAAACCTATCACGGACTAGGGTTTAACCCAACGTTTGGGTCCACTATCAGTGGCTGTGTGATAGATAATTAGGGGGTTTAGTCCTAATGACCGTGCCACATCGGCTGTCGCTGGAGTTCGGCCGACAGCGACCAAATCCGCGGTGGCAACTCGCCGGACCTATGCTACAGACGGCGGACGGACGTGCGGAGACCACCAGGACGAAGCCAGGCTCGGTCGCATCGAGGGGAGGTGACAGAATGACACGTGGTGGTTGGACCTTGTCGGAACGGGGCTTGCGGCGGCGGCGGAGTTCGGGTGATTGCGGGGTTGGTGCTGCGGTGCATGGGAGGGCGAGTGAATGTGCGCGTTAGGCTCATGGGGGCTTCCCGAGCACGATGACGCGGTCCGTTGTGAGCTTGCGCGGCTGTGGCCATGGCTACGCCATGGCCGGCGGTGAGAAGCTCTTGGCCGCGATGGGAAACAGAGCTAGGGGACGAGCACGAGCACGAGAGAAGAGGGGAAAGGAAGAGGGGCTCACGATGACTGCAGAGGGCGTCGAAACTGGCTCGGGGAAGGGTTGGAGCTGGCGGGGCGGCGAAGTCAATCTCGTCGTCGGGAGGTTGAAGACAAGCTCGGTGAGGATGTTCAGGGGCTTCTGGCAGGGTGTGGCTCGCTGAGGGGGTCGAGGACGAAGTGTCGGAGCTTCTGGGCTACTCGAGGGAACGTGGGAGAGGCGATGGCCACGGTGGTTCTCGTCGGCGATGACAGCGCATTCGGTTGAGAGAGGGGGGGATCCAGGGGAGGGGAGAGAGCCAGAGAGAGTGAGAGAGTCTGGGGGTGCGTGTCGACGTCCAAGGCATCTAGAGGGAGAAGGGGGCAGCCAGGCTGCTTGGAGGTGGCCGGGCGCATGGCCGGCGCGTGCCCTGTCCTCCTGGCGAGAGGAAGAGGATGACTGGCAGGGGCAAATCGGCTGGGCTGGCCTGCTGGGCCGCCAGGTAAGTGGCCCAGGTAAGCTTTCCCTCTCTTTTTATTTCCTTTCTATTTTTCTTTTCTGTCATTTGTTTTGATTTTGTTTTAGGAACTAAATCATTTTATTTTCTTCTGATAAATTTTGTAGGGACTAATTGGATTATTCCAAATCCCTTCACCAAAGATCAGAATTATTTGACATATATTAATTAATTAAAAAATATATATCCAATGCAAATAGTTATTGATTTAGTTCAATGGCTCAAAATAAATAACTCTGAGATTCCAAAAATATTGTTTTGAGTTTTTATCTCTTGCCAATATTTTCAGAGACTAAGAGGAACATTTTCTTGGACTTCTTTGAAAATATTTTAATGTTTATTATTTCTGAAGTGATTTCTGAGGGTTTCAACTAACCTCAATTCAACTTTCAGAATTTAGACATAATGCATGGTGCTCTCAAATGCAACTAATATAATTATTTACAGACAAGTATTCTAGGGCTGTGACAGGATCACAACCAAAATGCAAATAAAATATGATATGCATATGATGACCTATGTATGACATCCAAATTGAAAATCGGGATGTTACAAACCTACCCCCCTTAAGATGAATCTCGCCCTCGAGATTCGGGTTGGCTAGAAAATAGGCGTGGGTGGTCTTTCCGTAGGTCTTCTTCTCGTTCCCAAGTGGCTTCATCCTCGGTATGGTGACTCCACTGAACTTTGCTAAACTTGATAACCTTGCTGCGTGTAACTTGGCTGGCAAACTCAAGAATCTTGAAGGGTTTCTCCTCGTAGGTCAGATCACTCTCCAATTGAATTTCTTCCAGAGGCACTGTATCTCTTAGAGGAATATCGGCCATCTCTGGATGGCACTTCTTCAACTAGGAAAGTTGAAACACATCATGAACTCCTGACAGTCCTTCGGGTAACTCCAACTTGTAGGCAACCTCTCCCGTACATTCCAAAACTCGGTATGGTCCTACAATTCTCGGGGCTAACTCTCCCTTAACTCTAAATCGTTTAACTACTCACAGTGCTGACACAAGAAGGTATGCCCGATCTCCAATTTCATAGACTACCTCCTTGCGTTTAGTATCGGCATAACTCTTCTGCCTAGACTGAGCTACCTTCAGTCTATCTCAAATCAACTTAACCTTTCCTTCAGACTCTTTGATCAGATCTGGTCCAAACAACTGACGGTCTCCAACTTCATCCCACATCAACGGTGTCCTGCACCTCCTTCCATACAAAGCTTCGAAAGGTGCCATCTTCAAACTAGCCTGATAACTGTTGTTGTGGGAAAACTCTATGTAAGGTAAATTGCCATCCCAACTAGATCAATAATCTAGCGCACAAGCTCTCAACATGTCCTCTAGAATTTGAATGAATCTCTCTGTCTATCCATCGGTATGCGGATGAAAGGTTGTCCTGAACTCTATCCTGGTACCCAAAGTCTGGTGCAGCTGATTCCAAAACTTCAAGGTAAATGGTGTCCCTCTATCTGATACGATGGTCCTCGGAACTCCATGCAGACATACAATCATGTTCATATAATCTTGGCCAGCTTCGCGCTTGTATAGGTGGTTTTCACCGGGATAAAGTGAGCTACCTTGGTCAAGCGATCAACTACTACCGAGATTGAATCATATCCCGATCAGGTCCTGGGTAATCCGGTGATAAAATCCACGCCAAGATTGTCCCACTTCCATTCGGGTATCGGCACAGGGTGCAGTAATCCTGCTGGCTTCTGATGTTCTGCCTTCACTCTCTGACATACATCACATACGGCTACATACTCTGCAATATCCTTCTTCATACATGTCCATAAGAAACGCTCCTTCAAATCCAAGTACATCTTGGTGTTTCCGAGGTGAATCGAGTATGGCGAGTCATGAGCTTCCTGAAGTATTAACTTACTGATCTTCACATTATTGGGCACATATACACGATCCTCAAACCATAAAGTCTCGTGCTCATCCTCATGAAAACCTTTGGCTTTTCCTTTGCTCATCATCTCCTTTATCTCCGCAATTTCCTTATCATCCTTCTGAGCTTCTCGAATATTTCCCAATAATGTTGACTGAACCTCCATTGTTGCAATGAAACCTCTTGGAACTATCTCCAAACGAAGCTCCTTGAGATTCTCGACTAACTCCTGCGGTAATCCTCCGCTTACGAGGGTATTGGCCTAACTTTTTTGGCTCAAAGCGTCTACTACGAGATTGGCCTTTCCTGGGTGATAGTGCAACTTCATATCATAATCCTTTATAAGCTCCAACCATCTCCTTTGCCTGAGATTCAGATCCTTCTGCATGAAAATGTACTTCAAACTCTTGTGATCCGTGTACATATCACATCTGTTTCCAATCAGAAAATGTCTCTAGGTCTTGAGGGCATACACCACGGCTGCTAACTCCAAATCATGGGTGGCATAATTCAACTCATGAGGTTGAAGCTGACGTGAGGCATATGAAACAACTCTTCCGTCCTGAATCAGTACTCCTCCAAGTCGTAAGCAAGAGGCGTCGCAATACACTTGGAAATCCTTGCGTATATCCGGAAGAATCAGGGCTGTAACCAAACGTTTCTTCAACTCCTGAAAACTGGCCTCACAATCCTCAGTCCATTTGAGCTTGGTGTCCTTCTTTAAGAATTCTGTCATGGGTTTTGCAATCTTGGAGAAATTCTCAATGAACCTCCGGTAATATCCTGCTAGTCCCAGAAAACTATGGATCTCTCCAACTGAGGTGGGTGCCAACCACTCAGTGACAGACTGAACGTTGGTAGGGTCTACTGCTATACCTTCTCCAGATATAGCATGTCCAAGAAATCCAACTTCCTTCAACCAAAACTCACATTTGCTGAACTTGGCGTAAAGCTGATGTTCCCTGAGCTTCTCGAGAACTAAACGCAAATACTCCTTGTGTTCCTCTTCATTCTTCGAGTATACCAAAATATCATCAATGAAAACCACTACAGACATATCCAAAAACTCCATGAATACCTTGTTCATCATACTCATAAAATAGGCAGGGGCATTAGTCAATACAAATGACATGACCGTGTACTCATATACCCCATACCTTGTGGTGAAAGCTGTCTTAGGTATATCCTGTTCTCGGATCTTCAGCTGGTGGTATCCTGATCGCAGATTGATCTTGGAGAATGCTTTAGCTCCTTGCAGCTGGTCGAACAAATCATTGATCATTGTTAGTGGGTATTTGTTCTTGATTGTCACTTAATTCAATGCTCGATAATCAACAACCATTCTCAAAGATCCATCCGTCTTATCCACCAAGAGCACAGGGGCTCCCCACGGTGACGACCTTTGTGGAATGTAACCTTTCTCCAGTAACTCCTTAATTTGCTTCTTAATCTCATCCAGATCATTTGCGGGCATCCGGTATGGCCTCTTCGATATTGGTCTGGTGCCTGGCAACAAATCTATCAAAAACTCAATGTCTCAATCTGGCAGCTTGCCTGGTAATTCCTCTGGAAATACATCTGGGTAATCCTTCACAATAGGCACTTATTCATGAACAAATCCCGAGAGAGAATTTACTTGGGTCTTTCTTGGCGCATGCCTAGAAACATACTTAATCGTTTTTCCCTTCGGGGTGGTGAGTAAAATTCGCTTACTAGCACAATCGATATTTCCTCCATACTTCGATAACCAATCCATACCTAATATTATATCCAATCCTGTGGACTCCAAAATTATTAGGCCTGAGGGAAAAACATGTCTACCTATGGTCAATGGCATCTGAAAACATCCACTGCTTGCCATATACTCAGCTCCTCGCGAGCTTACTGACATAGGTGTCTTAAGAACTTTGGCAGGCAACTTATACTTATCCACGAATTCCCTCGAAATGTACAAATGTGATGCACTAGTATCAAAAAGAACGATTGCAGTAAATGACTCAATCAAAAACTTACCTATAACTGCATCTGGCTGCTCTTCAACCTCCTCCACGTTTACGTGGTTCACCCGTCCCCTGTTGAAAGGGTTGGGCTTCTTCCCAGAGCTTCCATTGATGTTTCCATTCTTTGCTTCGGAGCATTCGGTGGCGTAGTGCCTAGTCTTCCAGCACTTGAAACAAGTAATGTGACTTAAATCCTTCCTGGTGGGTGTTGCTAGGTTGGAGCGGTTCTGTCCGTTGCTTCCTCCATTCCCATTCCCATTCTTGGGGCCACTGTGGTTATGCGAACTCCCTCCATTGTGGGTATGGCCTCCATGATTATGAGTGTGTCCTTCCGAGTTTGGGGTAAAATGAGGCTTCTGCTGAGCTCCCGAATTATACTTCCCTTGTCAGTACTTCCGTTTGCGGCTCTCTATCTGCTGTTGTTTCCCTTCAATCATAAGAGCCCTGTCTACCAACTCCTAGTAGTTAGTGAATGTTTCCACCATCAAATGCATACTCATCTCATCATTCAGCCCTTCCATAAACTTCTCCTACTTCGCGGCATTTGTGGCCATATCATTTGGGGCATAGCGGGCTAACTTGCTGAACTCATCCACGTACTGCCACACAGTATGATTTCCCTGGCGTAAGTTGCGAAACTCACGCTTCTTCATATTCATTGCTCCTGTTGAGACATGTGCATTGCGGAATGCTTGCTGAAACTAATCCCAAGTGACATTGGCTATGGGAAAAGTGGCTATGTAATTCTCCCACCATGAGGCTACGGGTCCATCCAGTTGGTGTGCGGCAAAGCGCACCTTCTTAGCATATGTGCAACCTACGGTGGTCAACTCCCTTCCAATCCTGCGTAGCCAGTCATCAGCAAAAATTGGCTCGGTGCTACTAGAAAACACCGGCGGATTCAACCTCAGAAAACGGGCTAAGTTGTCAACGGGAGGTGGTGGCGGTGGGTTGTTGTTGTTGTTGTTCTTGCCTTGATTCTGAACTAGTGGCTGCATCAAGGCATTCTACTGCTGGATCAGCTGGGTGAGCTCCGGTGGGAAGACAAATCTGGGTTCACATATCGGAGGCATCTGATGGGTTTAGAGGGAAGAGATTAGAATAGAGTGGGGTCTAAGGAGAAAATCACTTCCCATATGCACATGAGGCAAACAAATTCATATCACACCACTCCATTCAAACAAGGGCATACAATCGATCTACCTACCGTTACAAAATACTTGGACTATTCTATATACATGGGGGGATACTACTTATAATATGGTGGTCGACTAGAAATTTTGATCGGAAGAAGATTCCATGATATCTGCTCCAGCTTCGTCTTCATAGTCATCATCACTATCTGGGTCGGAGTCGGTGTCGTCGATGATGATGTAGTATTCGGGATGGTCGTCACTTCTAGGATAGGGTCTCCCATGAATACTCCTAGCTTCTTCTTCAGATCTTCATTCTTCTCCAGTAGAACTACAATTTTCTCTTTGTATCCATCCCATGTAGACTTGAGTTCCTCTTCTAGCTCCATGTTCCTGGTCATCACCTTCTTTAGGTCTATCATGTTGGCGCACGTATGGTTCTCATGTTGACGAATGTGTTGGTTCAACTCTTGGATGTAGGCTGTAATGGACTTGTCCCTCCTGGTGCAAATCATCTCCCATTGCTCATCTCGGCGTCCATATATCTGGTAGATGGTCTCCTTAAGATCCTTGTGGTAGACTTCACCGATGCGTCCCATGGCAATGTGAGCTGCCATGCTCTTTCCTAGAGACCAGGATGGTGCATCAAAGGAAAACTCTATGGGATCAGTAACTGGTATGAATGTCCTTCCTGGAACATGTACTCGAATTGTCCAGCGCTCTTCTTCTGCTAGAGTGGCGGTGTAGGTCCCGGTGAAGCTTGGTATTTCGATGTTTAGGTATATGGTGGCTTCCTTCAGGTGTCGTCTGAAAGGGGTGTCTTCATCCGGTTGAGCAAACTTGTTCCTTGAATCCGCCATCTATAGAGTGGAAGGTGGAGAAAAGTCAGAAATGAGTAGAAAAAGTGACCTATGGCTTATCCTAGTGGTCGCATCCTATAGTCAGCATGTGCTCTAATACCATCTTAGAGCGATCCAACCTCAAACGGTCGAATCTCTGTGCATAAGTGTCATCCCCGGATCGGTAATGCTGACACACACAATACTTGAAGTATTTATACCAGAGTTCAACCACACACTTATTACATCGAATAAATCAAAAAGAGTACTTATTACAATAATATGGTTGAAGTCCATCTAATGAAGATACATCGGAAGGCTTCGAAGGCAAAAGTGAGTCCATCAACTCCAACGGCATAGCT
Organism: Triticum urartu; assembly: GCF_056163025.1. Classification (NCBI taxonomy): domain Eukaryota; kingdom Viridiplantae; phylum Streptophyta; class Magnoliopsida; order Poales; family Poaceae; genus Triticum; species Triticum urartu. The sequence goes on from NC_141877.1 coordinate 276,731,597, forward strand.
GAGAGCAAGACAACGACCTAGCGCACCTTACTCTTTGTCTGAAAAGTCTGCAACATAATACGTTGCAGCCCGAAATGGGTCAACACATGGAATATGCTGGAAAAATAACACTATAGAGAAAATGAACAAGTAGCAACTATAACTATATGCATATTTGGCTGGTGGAGGCTCTATGGTTATCATGTTTGTGTAAAGCCAATTTTTCCCTACTGCAAAGGAATAAATTTTATTTAACTACCAAGCTGGTTGATAAAATATTGAGAAGGTCCCTCCAACTCAATCCCAATTAAAAAGTAATTAACATCCCAACAAAATTAATCAAGAGTGATGAGATCAAATCAATAATTCAAGAACCAGATACTCAAGATGTCCATAACCGGGGACACGGCTAACCATGATTAGTTTGTACACTCTATAGAGGTTTGCGCACTTTTCCCCACAAGACTCGATGTCCTCCGTTGTATTTTCTCGCACCACATGGCGTTTGAAAAACGGATGACCGAGACACAATCTTTCCTAAGAGGTCCCCTTAACCGATAAATAGGCCGGTACACCTACAATCCCCTACATCTGCTAGCCCATCATGGAAAGGATTCCCACAACTTACCCAACTATGCCAGAGCCCATAATGGCTTGTGGCTGCACACGGAAGTTTCTAGCATGAATAATCTTATGATCCCTTTGAGCCTGGGTGGCGAACCATAGGAAGATCACACGGGTACTCCGGGATATCCCACGACAGCTCTGGATTGCTCCAGGTGCCTGGACAACCGCTGGGTGCTCCAGGGTGCCTCAACCAATCCACCTAGATCTGTATTAAAGTAGCCACCTTGAGTTAACCATTATTCAACAATCTCAGATCTGTCATGGATACACTCAACCAAACCACGTCTACGAGCATAGCATAGCAGTATAAGCATAACATAGAAGTAACTCCCAGGGTTTGAATAAAGGACAATAGGTTCTACCTCATCAACTACTTCCCAATACCCACATGTTAAGCAGATCCTACTCATGCAATGTCTGAGGATTGAAACTAATGCATAAAATCTGGGTAATAAAGAGGTATGATCAAAGTGATACTTGCCTTTCTGACGGTCTGAAAACCCTAGTGACACGTAGTAGCACGCTTCGCACTCCAGAAACTCTATCGCAAACAAACAATAACATACATAAGCACTCAAGCAATATATGCAAGGGTAAAACTCAAAAGAAAATATCCAAATCAAAAGTACAAGAGAAGAGCTTCAATTTGCTAAAAGAATCAATCAAATCGGAGCTACGAAACTCAAACTGCGGTCAAAAGAAGTTCGAATTCAAATCTTCTTGCAACCAAATTTTAATTTGTCAAACCCATGTTAAAGTTGATTAAATGGAAATATGGGTTTGAGACGAAGATTTTAGTGTTGGTTTCACTGGATTTGGACAAACGGTTAAAAAGTTGCGAGCGTTTGAAGATCAGGGGCAAATCTACGATGAAAAAATAATCACGGATAGGTCCCTGGCTGAAAAAGAAAAGACTAACGGACGAATGTTCGCTAACAGAGACGAACGGATGAACGTGTTCATGAACAGAGGTGTTCGGGTGGACGTTCGCTAAATAGATCCAACAGAGAAAAACCCTAACCCTAAAATAAAACCGATCTAGAACGAAAACCAAAAAAATCGAACGAACTGGCGGTTTTTTACCGGTTCACGATGAAAACTTGGGTCGGCGGTGAGGCGGGATTCTGGCGAGATGAACGGTGGCGCGGGCGGTTCCGGTGGGGCGGCGGTGGGCTGCGGCGGCGTCGGGGAGCGGCGGCGCTAGCGGGCGGCAAGTGCCAGGCGGCAAGCAAAGCGGCGGTGGTGGCGGCTGCGGTGGCGGGGTGGTGAGAGGCGGCGGGGGCGGGGCGGCGGCTTGGGTTGGGAAGGGGGGCGGCCCGGGGTGGAGTCCGGCTTGGACTCCTCCTCGGCGTCCGCACCGAGCACGATGGCAGCGGGAGGAAGGCGGCGCGCGGAGTTGGGCAGGCTGGGTTTCGGCCCAGTCGGCCGAAATTTTTATTATTGATAATTAATATTCCAGTAATTCTGAAACTAAGAAACACTAATGAGAAATTCGAAAAATAGGAAGGACGCTAGGAATAATAACGTCCAGGGCTGGACGCCAATACCAACAACGTCCAAAGCTGGACGCTCTTATAAACAGCGCCCACTGTGTTTGGTTTGACCAGACCCTGTCCAGCTATCTCCGGCCTTCGACTTGTACCCTCAGCAACTTCCGCAGGACCAAAGCTAGACTCCGCCACCTCTAGCCCGCCGAAAATGGCACTCTAGCAACGCACCACCCTCATTTCGCTCCTTGTTATCCCTCTTTGCCAATTCCCATCGCCGTGCCTCGCTCGCAATGGTGATCCGCTAAACCCCCGTTGCCGCCGGGGCCATGGTTGTCCATCTCCGACTGCCATATCCTCCTCAGCAAGGACCGCCCTGAACTCTTCCCTGTTACGCTCGGAGCCATCTCTAGCAACACTAACTACTAACATGTCAGCGTGAGCCCTCTCTCCACCCTTTTCGCTCTCCTACACTAGGCATGCGTAACCGAGTGAGTGGATGCGTTGTGAATTTGTGCGTGAATATCTATGCATGTTGGCATGAACTCGAGTTGTTTTCTACCGAAAAAGGCTCACACCCCGCTTTATAGATAACACAACGATCATACAACTCGACACCACACCATATACACCCGAGACAGGATATAACAATGCAAAATAACAGCGACACCACCACAACCCACTCCAAGATCACAATAAGAATACATAGAGTGTCCTGCAAGAAGCGGTCAGAGTACTCCACCATGACAGAGGTGTCACAAAGAGACGGTGTTGCACCCGATGAATCATGGACTCCAAGACGGTGCCTTCAGGAAGGGCACGACACCGGAGCACCGCCACCGCCGATTCAAAAAAATCATGGGTTTCACGAGCAAACCGAAGGAGGAGAGTAGCCCCAACGCCGCCTTCACGAAGGTAACCACGTCTACAGTTGCCGATGCCATTGGCCTGGTGCGAGCCAAACAAGGATTACCCTATCGCACGCACTCTCCGTCTCCGAGACCACTATTGGTCACTGAACACCGGACACCATGCCGCCCGGACGCCCATGGCAGGGGTAGCTGCCCGCAGCCAGCTCCACCCATGACCCACGCCGCCGCACCTAGCAACATGTGCCGGTCACAGCTTGCACTGCCCGTCCCACCATGCCGCCCGTCACACCGCCGCCACAACACCATCTGTAACCGGTTCGGCGCACCAGCACGCCTGTTTTCTAATGCGGTGTCCATGCCTGCTCGATCTGGCCCGGGCCTGACCTCCTGTGCATGGAAGACAAAACTTCCCCGTCGCCTCCTACGCCGACCGGGCTTCGCCCGATCACGCCCTTTGTCAATGATTAGGGAGGAGGGAGAGTGGGAGGGGGAACCTCGACGACGGTGGCTAGGGTTACCCTTGATACCTCACGGGAGCGACACATAAGGGAGAGGGGAAAGAGGGGAGGCCTCCTGACTAGCTCACCACTCGAGTTGTTTTCTTAGTAGCAAGGAGTGTACCGGAGCACACTATCCATGGTTGAATTGCTGGAAGCTTTCGCCCTGAAGGCAGCCCAGAAAGCAATCACGGCTTAGGTGTAGAATGCATAATTAGACTTTCTTGCGACAATTTTAGTAGCTAATGAATTAGAAATACATACATTCATGTGTGTTAAGACTATTTCTCCTCTAATTTGGCAAAAGCAAACTGGTTTAGAATGGAACAAATGGGCACTTCAGTGATTTGTTATCGATGCCTCACAACCATCACAAAAAAACCAAAGCTCACATATTAAATCTATTAGAGGAAATACTCTCAATATAGTTAAAACAAGAGCACCTGACCGAACCACATAACTGGACGCTGTTTATAACAGCGTCCAGCCGTGGACATCATTCGCAATAGCGTCCAGCCTGGACGCCGTTGTCAATAGCGACCTTCCTATTTTTCAAATTTCGGCTCAACCATGATCAATTTTCTAATTGCTGTGGTACTAATTACTAGTAATAAAAAAATCGGCCCAGTTGGTCCGGGAAACATTTTTTTAAATAAAATTCCGCCGAATAACAATCCTAATAAAATATAAAAAATCTAAAAATGTAGAAACAATTTTCACCGTATAAGTAAAATATTTAGAACAAAGTGAACATTTTTCTGGCCTAATAATGCAATTTTCAAAAATGCACATTTTTCTAATTTCAAATAAAATCTCAAATAAAACCCAAATAAAATATTTATTTGATTTTAAAATTGTTCCTCCAATATTCCTCTCTTTTTGAAGAAGTCATATTATCTTCCCTCTTTTATTTTTTATTGGAAATAATTGGAGAGAAAGATATTAAAATCAAAGTGATCCCTCTTTTCAAATTTGAGAAAAAGTCAAATATGAAAATAAATGAAATCCCCAACTCTCTCCTTTGGTCCTTGAGTTGCTTAAGATTTCTAGGATCACAATCAAAATGCAAATAAAATACGATATGCATATGATGACCTATGTATAACATCCAAATTCAAAATTGGGATGTTGCATTACGGGTAGATCTATTGTGAGCATGGCTAATCATATACCAAGATTCTTTTAAATTTTCTCCTCCCCTTTGTTTAAAGTTGAGAACCTCGTTCTCGGGAGTGCAAGCAATAGAGGAAGAACTATCCATAATAATGGAAAACATGGTTGCACACAAAGACAGACCCGCCAAGAAAACGACGAACGAAAAAGAGGGGCGAATAAAACGGCAAATTTTTGTGAAGTGGGGGAGAGGAAAACGAGAGGCAAATGATAAATAATAAAAATTGCGAGGAGATGAGATTTTTGATTAGGAACCTGGTATATGTTGAATATCCTCCCCGACAACGGCGTCGGAAATTCCTTTTGATGTCGCTTGAAGCTACGTCGGTATTTCCCCAAAGAGGAAGGGATGATGCAACATAGCGGCGGTAGGTATTTCCCTCATATATGAAACCAAGGTTATCGAACCAGTAGGAGAACCAAGCAACACAACGTAAACAACACCTGCACACAGATAACAAATCCTCGCAACCCGAGGTGTTAAAGGGGTTGTCAAGCCCTTCCGAGGTATGGCGCCTCAAGATAGGCAAACGGACATGAGGTAAATTTGTATTAGATTGATAGATTGAACGCCAAATAAATAAATAATAATAAATTGCAGCAAGATATTTTTGGGTTTTTGGTTTAGTAGATCTGAAAATAAAAGCAAATAAAAATATATCACAAAGGCAAATAATATGAGAAAGAGACGAGGGGGCCGTAGGTTTCACTAGTGGCTTCTCTCGAGAAAAATAGCAAAGCGGCGGGTGAACAAATTATTGTTGGGTAATTGATAGAACCTCAAATACTCATGACGATATCCAGGCAATGATCATTAATAGGCATCATGTCCAAGATTAGTAGACCGACTCCTTCCTGCATCTACTACTATTACTCCACACATCGACCGCTATCTAGCATGCATCTAGTGTATTAAGTTCATGGAGAAACGGAGTAATGCAATAAGAATGATGACATGATGTAGACAAGATCTATCTATGTAGAGATAGACCCCGTCATTTTATCCTTAGTAGCAACGATACGTACGTGTCAGTTCCCTTTCTGTCATTGGGATCAAGCACCATAAGATCGAACCCACTACAAAGCACATCTTCCCATTGCAAGATAAATAGATCAAGTTGGACAAACAAAACCCAAATATCAGAGAAGAAATACGAGGCTATAAGATATCATGCATAAAAGAGATCAAAGAAACTCAAATAGTTTCATGAATATAAAACAATAGATCTGATCATAAACTCAAAGTTCATCGTTCCCAACAAACACGCTGCAAAAGAGTTACCTCATATGGACCTCCAAGAGACCATTGTATTGAGAATCAAGAGAGAGAGAGAGAGAGAGAGAGAGAGAGAGATGAAGCCATCTAGCTACTAACTACGGACCCGAAGGTCTACAAAGAACTACTCACACATCATCGGAAAGGCACCAATGGAGGTGGTGAACCCCATCCGATATGGTGTCTAGATTGGATCTGGTGGTTCTAGACACTGCGGTGGCTGGATGAATATTTCGTCGACTCCCCTAGGATTCTGGAAATGTTGGGGTATTTATACAGCAAAGAGGCGGTCCGGGGGGCACCCGAGGTGGGCACAACCCACCAGGGCGCGCGTGGGCCTCCTGGCGCGCCCTGGTTGGTTGTGCCTCCCTCGGGGCACCCCCAGGCGCAGTTAGGGCCCGTTGTGTTCCTTTTGGCCCATCTCCGTAAAGTTTTGTGGCATTTGGACTCCATTTGATATTGATTTTCTGCGATGTAAAAAACATGGAAAAAACAACAACTGGCACTTGGCACTATGTCAATAGGTTAGTACCAAAAAACGTTATAAATGACTATAAAATGATTATAAAACATCCAAGATTGATAATGTAACAGCATGGAACAATCATAAATTATAGATACGTTTGAGGCATATCAAGGAGCCATTGGTGACTGCTGAGGAAGGCCCCACCGAGCTGCTCCCCCAGCTTGTTGCGGTGCTCGAGGGCGTTGTTGATGCAGTCGGCCCCATGGTGGAGGGGGAAGCCCGCGCGCTCTCCGCTTCGGCTATGACGTGCGTTTTCAGCCACCTCCATCTTCGTGAACCCAGTACCGACTTCAGAGCCCTGCTTGAGCATGTGGACGAGGAGCACTGCATCGCCGCCACCAAAGTCGTGAAGGACCAAGTGGAAGCCCTGCTGCAGAAGTTCCTCGCCATTGACCCCGCGCCCCCGACTGTCGGCACCACTGAACCTACAGTGATAACCAATGGTACAGGTGACGGCAATGTTGCCAACGATGGGGCACTCCTTGCAGGTGATGGCAGCGCCCAAGGCTAAAGAACAGGTTTGCTGGCAGCACTTCCCTCCATTTTTATTTCCTACAACATGCACTGTGCCTCGTGGAGGCGTTAAAACTTTATGTGTCTGTGCTTTTGAGAGACAACATTTCTTGTAATAATTTGCTAGGATTTTGCGATTTCCTTCTTGCTTAATGTTCTGCCTCGGTAGGGCCCGACCCCACGCATACCTCAGGCACCGTTGGGTCCTCCAGATCACCAGGATGAAACCAAGGGGTGAGGGGCTACGTGCCAGTTAGGCTCCTGAGTCGCGATGCTCAGGAGTCCCCCTTGATGTACAAACAGCCGCCGGGAAGGAGATGCGAGAGTAGGCCTTAGCGTTCTATGTCGGCAGGGCCCGGCCCCGCGCGTACCTCGTCCGTCGTTGGGTCGTACGGATCACCAGGACGAAACCAAGGGGTGAGGGGCTACGTGACCAGTTAGGCTCCTGAGTCGCGGTGCTCAGGAGTCCCCCTTGACTTACAAATAGACCTCCATACCTTTCCTCACTGGGGTCCCGGTCGGGAGGGGGCGCGACGATGATAACCCACAAGTATATGGGATCGCAACAGTTTTCGAGGGTAGTGTATTCAACCCAAATTTATAGATTCGACACAAGGGGAGCCAAAGAATATTTGAAGGTATTAGCAGGTGAGTTATCAATTCAACCACACCTCGAGAGTAATTATCTGCAGCAAAGTGATCAGTAGGAAAGTAGTTTGATAGTTTTGATAGTAGTGATAGCAGCAATAGTAACAGTAACAGTAATAGTGATAGAAGTAATTTTGTAGCAAGCATAACGGCGATGATAGCAGTAAACTTAGCAGAAACAATATAAGATAAATTCATAGGCAATGGATCGGTGACTTGTTGGATGATATTCATCATGTGATATAACGTAGCCATGTATTCCGTAAATAGTCATATGTGCTTTATTAAAAGAACTTACTTGACATCTTTTGTTCTACCCTCCCATGGCAGCGGGTCCATATTGGAAACTAAGGGATATTAAGGCCTCCTTTTAATAGAGAACCGGAACAAAGCATTAACACATAGTTAATACATGAACTCCTCAAACTACGGTATTCACCAGAAGAAGTCCCGGTTATTGTCACTCCGGGGTTACCAGCTCATAACACGTAGTAGGTGACTATAACTTGCAAGATCGGATCTAGAACATGGATATAACGGTGATAACATAAACGGTTCAGATCTGAAATCATGGCACCCGGGCCCAAAGTGACAAGCATTAAGCATGGCAAAGTCATAGAAACATCAATCTAAGAACATAGTGGATACTAGGGATCAAACCCTAACAAAACTAACTCGATTACATGATGAATCTCATCCAACTCCTCACCGACCAACAAACCTACGAAGGAATTACTCACTCCCGGTGGGGAGCATCATGGAATTGGCGATGGAGAAGGGTTGGTGATGACGAAGAATGAAGATCCCCCTCTCCGGAGCCCCAAACGGACTCTAGATCTGCCCACCCGAGGAAGAATAGGGCTTGGCGGCGGCTCCGTCTCGTGGATAGTGATAATTCTTTCTCCCTGATTTTTTCTCCAAAAATAGGATTTTATAGCGTTGGTTTCAGGGTCAGCAGGGCCACTAGGTGGGGACAACCCACTTGAGCGCGCCAGGAGAGGGGGGCCCGCCCTGGTGGGTTGTGCCCACCCAAGTGCCCCTCTCTAGTAGGTCTTTGCTCCAGAAATTCTTATTATTGATATAAAAATCCTCGCAAAGTTTCGTTTCATTCCGAGAACTTTTATTTCTGCACAAAAACAACACCATGGTAGTTCTGCTGAAAACAGCATTAGTTCGGGGTTAGTTTCATTCAAATCATGCAAATTAGAGTCCAAAACAAGAGGAAAAGCGTTAGGAAAAGTAGATACGTTGGAGACGTATCAACTCCCCCAAGCTTAAACCTTTACTTGTCCTCAAGCAATTCAGTTGATAAACTGAAAGTGAAAAAGAAAAACTTTTACGAACTCTTTTGCTCTTGTTTGCATAAATAAGCTTAAAAAGCACTCGGGTTTTCAACCAACATTATAACTAACCATGTCGACAATAACTCTTAAAGATTATAATGACTCATATCAATGACATAATCAGCTAGCGAGCAATAATAAGATATCTCAAACAGCAACACATTGTCAAAACAACCATGATATAATATGACAATAATGGTATCTCTCTAGCCCTTTCCGAGACCGCAAAACATAAATGCAGAGAACCTCCAAAGTTCATGCAGTGACTAAACATTGTAATTCATGGTAGAAAAGATCCAGCCATGATGCACCCAACATTAGCTACACACAATGCATAAATCATGACAATTGTGCTCTTCTCAGTTTCTGGCGCTTAGTTTAGAAGGTGATGACACAACATAAAACTAAATAGATAGTCCCTTCCCATAGGGAAGCAGTGATTTGCAGAGGTGCCAGAGCTCAATTTTTTAGAACAAAGGTAAATGATATTTTGAGACATGCACCCATCTCATTTACTTCACGACCATCAGTTATCAATATCTCCCATGCTAAACAGGCTAGTGGCGGTTCCCAAGCAATAAAAGTAAAGGTTTACTCCCCCTCCACCAACAATCACATTCCATGGCTTGTCCGAAACAACGAGTTCCATCCAAACAAACAACAGTCCCGGGGGAGTTTTGTTTAATTATTTGCATTTTTTAGTTCGGGGCTGGGAATCCCTATTACCGCCATTTTCTCGTGCGATGGCGAGTGAATAAACACTCTACATGAGAATAACCCGCTTAGCATGGAATATATCGACCACCTCCTGTCGTTCCATGAATGATCCAGGCACACAAAATGGATAATTTTTAGAAGTTTTTAGAGGTGGCACATGCAAATTTACTTAGGACGGCAGGGTAATACCGTATATAGGCAAGTATGGTGGACTCATCTGGAATAACTTTGGGTTCAAGGTTTTTGATGTACAAGCAGAATCCCCACTTAGTACAAGCGAAGGCTAGCAATTTAGATTGAGAAGCGGCCAGCTAGAGAGCAACAACGATCATAACCATGCATTATGCATAAGTAACATTGGACACTAGCATGAGTAGGATATGAACACCATGAACATAAATATCATAGAGGCTATGTTGGTTTTGATTCAACTATATGCATGAACATGTACCAAGTCAAGCCACTTGAACATTCATAGGAGGATACCATATCATCATACTACATCACAATCATTTTAACACAATGTTTTTTTAGAGAATTTTAACGCAATGTTGATATCCAAGATAAATCATTATCAACGCCCGGCTACTTATGCATGGCATGAGAAAGTATAATCTCTAATTATCATTGCAAACATGTTTAATCATAATGGGCTGAATCATGGATACTAGGTCAAACATATTTACACAGACAGAACAAGTAGAGTTCATACCAGTTTATCTCTGCCATGGCCAGTTCATCGAATGTCGTCATTATTGCCTTTCACTTCCGTGACCGAATTATTTCAAAATAATAATAGTGGAAGAGTGCCCTGGACTAAGCTGGAATCTACAAACATTTTATTCAACGGGAGAAGACAAGGTAAAATGTTCTCTTTATTAGTTCAACAATTATTCATATGAGAGCCACTCAACATTTTTATCGTGGTATTCTCCTTGGTACAACTCGAATAAAAAGAAAAGAAATTAAGAGAAACACACTGTAAATATTTTGGAGTTTTTGGTTTTCTTGAACAAGCAAATAAAAGAGAAAAGCAAAAATGAGAAAAAATATTTACACGGGAAAGCTCCCAAGAAGCAAAATAAGAACAAGGAAATCTTTTTGGGTTTTCTTTTTAATACTTGTAGCGACCAGACCTCAAATGGTCCAATCTCTGTGCTCAGGTGTCATCCCTGGATCAGTAATGCTGACACCACACAGTACTTGAAGGATTTATAACAGACTAGCAATCACACACTTATTACATCGAATGTCTCCAAAGAGAGCTTATTACAATAATAATAGCTTAGGGCCATCTAATAACGATAACAACGGAAGGCTTGGAAGATAAGTGAGTCCATCAACTCCAACGGCATCGCTGAGTACATAACCACGACCTAAAGGCACCTTAATCGTCGTCTGAAAAGTCTGCAACATTAACGTTGCAGCCCGAAATGGGTCAGCACATGGAATATGCTGGCAATGTAACACATAGAGAGTAATGGAATGAAATAGGATATTCTATATGCATATATGGCTGGTGGAAAGCTCTATGGTTACAGTTCTAGCATAAAGCCAATTTTTCCCTACTACAAAGGAATAGATTTTATTTAGCTATCATGGTAGTTGTTAAACATTGAGAATGGTTGAGAGCATTCTCAATCCCAATTAAGCATCATCATTAAACAAAACCCAACAAAATTAATTTTAGAGTAAAATGTTGAGCTTCACATGATAATCCAGGTACTAGATACTCAAGATGTCCATAACCGGGGACATGGCTAACCATGATTAGTTTATATACTCTGAAGAGGTTTGCGCACTTTTCCCCACAAGACCCGATCTCCTCCGTTGGATTTCTTGCACTAAATGGTGTTTGAGAAACGGATGACCGAGACATAGTCTTTCAGAAGCGCTAGCACCTTACGAACGGGTAGACCGTACCAGCCTACATCCCCTACATCTGCTAGTCTACCACTGTAAGAGTTCGCACGACTTAGTCAACTATGCTAGAGCCCATAGTAGCTTGTGGCTGCACACAGAAGTTTCTAGCATGAATAATCTCATGATCCCTTTGAGCCTGGGTGGCGGTCCAAAAGAAAACAGGCAATCGCTGGAATACCCAGGTGCCTCAATCCACCCAGGTGTGTGTTTAGGTTGCCACCTTAAATAAACCATCAATTAACAATCTCACATCTGTCATGGATACACTCACCCAATCCACGTCTACTAGCATAGCATGGCATAATAAGAAAACGTAGAAGTAACTCCCAAAGGTTTGATAATAAACAGGTAATAGGTTCTACCCCAACTACTCCCCAAACCCACAATTTAATTATCTCCTAATCATGCAATGTGTGAGGATTGATCTAATGCAATAAAACTGGGTAGTAGGAGGTATGATCAAAGTGGTGCCTTGCTGATGATCCGGGAAACCTAGCGATTCGAAGTAGCAAGCGGCGCACTCCGGGTACTCTATCGCAAACAAACAAGCACACAATAAGTACTCAGCTAATGCATAGGTAAAACACGAATAAGAGATCTAACCAGAAAGTTCAACTTAAGAACTCCGGTTGGCAAAAAGAATCAAAACGAACGAAGCAACGAAAGACAAACGGCAAAAGAAACAAGCTTCATTTACTATTCTGGATCTAGGGCAATTTTTACAGTGGCAAAAACTTGTTTGAGTTGGTTAAAGGGAAAGAGGGTTTCGAGACGAAACTCCAGGCGCTTGAATCGCCTGATTCTGATAAACGAGCGAAAAGTTAAACTAAAACGAACATCGGATCAGGGATCGTGATCAGAAAAACGCGGGTTTAATCCGAGAAAAAGAAAAATGACGAACAGGTTAACGAATGAACGTTCGTTAACAGGAACTAAACGAAAAACGCGTTCGTTAAAACGAACGGACGAGCGGGTGCTCGCTAAATAAATAAACCGGAGAAAAACCGATCTATTTATTTAAAAAAACAAAAACTAGGGTTTTCAAAAAAAACGAAACGGCTTTTTCTCAAAAACCGGCCAGCGGCTACATCGGTGGCGGTGCTCTGGCGAGGCCCCGGCAGGGCGGCGGGTGGCGCGAGGCGGCGGGGCGGCGCCGGCGGTGTGTGCGTCAGCGGCGGCGGTGTGTGGGGTTGCAGGGGGTGGCGGCGGTTATAAAGGGGCGAGGAAGGTCAACTTGAGGGAGGGGTCGGCCTCGGGAGGCGTGTCCTCCCCGGACATGGTGGCGGCGGTGATCGGGACTCTGGTCCCGATCCGGCTGGAGGCGGCGGCGGCTGGCTGGGCCCTTGGCCCGGTCGGGCGTGGGGTTTTTGTTTTTTTAAACAATTTCGTTGCGCCTAAAAAAATTCTAGAAAAATAAATAAAAATCTAAAAGTGCCAAAACTAATTTTCTTTGTCTAAATAAAATATTTAGAACAGGATGAACATTTTTTGGCTCTAAATGCAATTTTTGAAAACGTGCAAATTTTCCTAAATTCAAATAAAATAGCAAATAAAACCAAAAAAACTTATTTGATTTTTTTACTAAATCCTCAATATTTCTTTATTTTGGGAAAGTCAATTTATTCCCTCTCTCATATTTTGATAATAGAAATAAATGAAGATAAATAAATAAAATCAAATGATCCTGATTTCAAAATTTGAGAAAACTCAAATATGAAAATAACGAAATCCCCAACTAGGGTCCTTGAGTTGCGTAGAATTTCTAGGATCAACCAAAATGCAAAAAAATATGCTATGCAATGATGATCTAGTGTATAACATTCCAAATTAAAAATTTGGGATGTTACAAACCTACCCCCCTTAAGATGAATCTCGCCCTCGAGATTCGGGTTGGCTAGAAAATAGGTGAGGGTGGTCCTTCAGCAATTCTTCCTCTCGCTCCCAGGTGGCTTCATCCTCCGTGTGGTGACTCCACTAAACTTTGCAAAACTTGATAACCTTGCTGCGGGTGACTCGACTGGCATATTCTAGAATCTTGACTGGTTTCTCGTCATAGGTCAAATCATGGTCCAACCGTATTGCTTCCAGCGGCACTGTATCTCTCAGCGGTATGTCAGCCATCTCTGCGTGGCACTTCTTCAACTGGGAAACGTGGAACACGTCCTGAAGTCCTGATAATCCTTCAGGCAACTCCAACTTATAGGCTACTTCTCCCATACGCTCCAAAACTTTGTATGGGCCTACAAAATGTGGTGCTAACTTTCCTTAACTCCAAAGCGCTTGACTCCTCGAAGTGGAGATACTCGAAGATAAACTCGTTCTCCAACTTCATAAAATGTCTCCTTGCGTTTAGAATCTGCATAACTCTTTTGCCGTGACTGGACTACCTTGAGCCTATCGCGAAACAATTTCACTTTCTGTTTAAACTCCTTAATCAGATCTGGTCCGAACAACTGACGGTCTCCAACTTCATCCCACGACAATGGGGTCGTGCACCTCCTTCCGTACAAAGCTTCGAAAGGGGCCATCTTCAAACTGGATTGATAACTGTTGTTGTATGAGAACTCTGCATATGGCAAATTCTCATCCCAACTAGATCAGTAATCTAGCGCACAAGCTCTTAGCATATCCTCCAAAATCTGATTGACTCTCTCGGTCTATCCATCTGTCTGCGGATGGAAAGTTGTAGTAAACTCCAGTCTGGTACCCAAAGTTTCATGTAAATGATTCCAGAACTTTGAGGTGAATTGGGTTCCTCTATCTGATACAATGCTCCTTGGAACTCCATGCAGACATATGATTCTGGTCATGTATATCTTTGCCAACTTTGCATTGGTATAGGTAGTCTTCACTGGAATGAAATGAGCTACCTTTGTCAAACGATCGACTACAACCCATATTGAGTCATAGCCTGAATGAGTTCTGGGTAAACCCGTAATAAAATCCATGCCTAACTTATCCAACTTCCATTCGGGTATCGGTAATGGCTGTAGCAATCCTGCTGGCTTCTGATGCTCTGCCTTTACTCTCTAGCATACATCACAAACTGCTACATATTCCGCAATATCCTTCTTCATTCCAGTCCACCAGAAAGTATCCTTCAAATCCAAATACATTTTGGTATTTCCTGGGTGAATCGAATATGGTGAATCATGGCCTCTTGCAGAATCAACTTCCTGATCTCCGAATCATTAGGCACATAGACATGGTCTTCAAACCATAAGGTATCGTGCTCATCCTCACGAAATCCCTTAGCTTTTCCTTTGCTCATTTTCTCCTTAATAGAGGCAATATCCTTGTCAATCTTCTGGGCTTCTCTGATCTTATCCATCAACGTAGACTGAATCTCCAATGCTGCTACATAGCCTATCGGAACTACTTCCAAACATAGCTCATGAAGATTCTCAGCTAACTCCCTTGGTAAATCTCCCGTCATTAAGGTGTTGACATGACTTTTACGGCTCAACGCGTCAGCTACTACGTTAGCCTTTCCGGGGTGATAATGCAATCTCATATCATAATCCTTGATGAGTTCCAACCATCTCCTTTGTCTGAGGTTCAATTCCTTCTGTGTGAAAATATACTTCAAACTCTTGTGATCCGTGTACACCTCACAATGGTTTCCAATGAGAAAATGTCTCCAGGTTTTCAATGCATGCACTACGGCTGCTAACTCCAAATCATGCGTAGCATAATTTAACTCATGAGGCTTAAGCTGTCATGAGGCATAGGAAACAACTCTTCCTTCCTGCATAAGCACTGCTCCAAGTCCTCGACGTGAAGCGTCGCAATACACCTCATAATCCTTGGTCTGATCTGGCAAAATCAACAAAGGTGATGTAACCAAACGTTTCTTCAACTCTTGGAAACTGGCCACACATTCCTCAGTCCATATGAACTTGGTATCCTTTTTCAACAACTCCGTCATAGGCTTTGCAATCTTCGAGAAATTCTCAATGAATCTCCGGTAGTATCCTGCGAGTCCAAGAAAACTCCGGATCTCTCCAACTGTTGTTGGGGCTTCCCAATTGGTCACGGTATCAACTTTAGTGGGATCTACTGCTATACCTTCTCCTGATATAACATGTCCGAGAAATCCAACTTCCTTCAACCAAAACTCACATTTGCTAAACTTGGCATATAATTGATGTTCTCTGAGCTTTCCAAGAACCAAATGCAAATGCTCCTTATGCTCCTCTTCATTCTTCGAGTAAACCAAGATATCATCAATGAACACTACGACGAACTTATCCAGAAACTCCATAAACACCTTGTTCATCATGTTCATAAAATATGCAGGTGCGTTAGTCAGACCAAATGACATAACAGTATACTCGTAGAGCCCATACCTGGTGGTAAAAGCCGTCTTAGGTATATCCTGTTCTCCAATCTTCAACTGGTGGTATCCTCATTGCAGATCGATCTTTGAAAATACCTTAGCTCCTTGCAATCGATCAAACAGATCATTGATCATCGGTAGTGGGTACTTGTTCTTGATGGTTACTTCATTCAATCCTCGATAATCAACAACCATCCTTAACGATCCATCCTTCTTCTCCACTAGAAGTACTAGCGATCCCCAAGGTGATGAACTTGGGCGAATGTATCCTTTATCCAATAACTCCTTAATCTGCTTCTTAATCTCCACCAAATCTTTTGCGGGCATCCTATATGGTCTCTTCAATATTGTCCCTGTGCCTGGCAAAAGCTCAATCAAAAACTCAATATCTCTATCCGGTGGCATGCCTGGCAATACCTCTGGAAATACATCCAGGAAATCCTTCACCACTGGTACTTCCTCTTGCACAACTCCTGTTAAACAATTTACTTGAGTCCTCTTTGGCACATGTCGTGATACATACTTGATCCTTCTTCCTTCTGGCGTTGTAAGCAAAATTGACTTACTGGAACATTCAATATTCCCTTCATACTTTGATAACCAATCCATGCCTAATATCACATCCAATCCTTGAGATTCCAACACTATTAGGTCTGAGGGAAATACATAGTTACCAATCCTTAATGGTAACCGATCACACCATAGGCTGGCCATATACTCCGCTCCTGGTGAGCTTACTAACATTGGTGTTCTAAGGGCTTGGGTTGGTAGTTTGTACTTATACACAAATCCCCTTGATATGTATGAATGCGATGCACCAGTATCAAAAAGAACGAGTGCAGTAAATGACTTAACCAAAAACTTACCGATTACTACATCCTGTTGTTCTTCAACTTCCTCCACGTTAACGTGCTTCTCCTGTCCCCTGTTGAAAGGGTTCGGATTCTTCCCAGAGCTTCCATTGCCACTTCCATTCTGTGATTCAGGACATTCGTTGGCATAATGTCCGGTCTTCTGGCACTTAAAACAAGTGACTTGGCTTAGGCCTTTCTTGGCTGGGGTCGATGGGTTGGTGCGGTTCTGGCCGTTGCTTCCTCCATTCCCATAACCATTCTTGGTGCCATTGTGATTGTGCGAGCTACCTCCTCCATGGGTATGCTGAAAATGTCCTCCCGGTCTAGGGGTAAAATGTGGCTTCTGCTGAGCTCCTGAATTGTACTTTCCTTGTCCATACTTCCTCTTGCGATTCTCAATCTACTGCTGCTTCCCTTCAATCATGAGAGCGCGATCTACCAACTCCTGGTAATTGTTGAAGGTTGCTACCATCAACTACATGCTCAACTCATCATTCAGTCCTTCCAGAAACTTCTCCTGCTTAGCTGCATCAGTAGCAACGTCATCTGGGACATAACGTGCTAACTTACTAAAGTCCTCCACATACTGGCCAACTGTCCGTCCTCCTTGGCGCAAGTTGCGAAACTCTTGCTTCTTCATGGCCATAGCTCCTGTTGAAACATGGGTAGTACGAAAAGCCTGCTGAAACTGGTCCCATGTGACAGTGTCAACAGGGAAAGTGGCTGTGAAATTATCCCACCATGATGTTGCGGGTCCTTCAAGCTGATGTGCGGCAAACTTCACCTTTTCTGAATCTATGCATCCTGCCGTGGTTAACTCCCTTGCTATCTTGCGGAGCCAATCATCTGCTACTATCGGCTCGGTGCTACTGGAGAACACCAGCGGATTCAGCCTAAGAAAACGGGCTAAGTGATCAACAGGTGGTGGTGGTGGGTTGTTGTTGTTGTTCCCTTGATTCTGATTCTGGACTAGCAACTGCATCAATGTGTTCTGCTGCTAGATCAACTAGGTGAGCTCCGATGGGAAGGTAAATCCGGGGTCACGTCTCGGAGGCATCTGAGGGTTTAGAAAAGATGAGATTTAAGAATAGGGGGGGTCTAAAGAGAAAACACTACCCATATGCACATGAGACAAAAGCAAACAATTCACTTCATTCAATCAATCAAACAAGGGCATACAATCAATCTAACTATCGCAAAAGTGCTCGGACTACTATATTTACATGGTGGATTACTACTACTATTGGGGTGGTCTACTAGAAATATTCTTCGGTTGCAGACTCCATGATATCTGCTCCAGCTTCATCAACATAGTCATCATCGCTATCATCTGGATCCGAGTCGGTGTCGTCGATGATGATGTAGTCTTCCAGACGAATCTCATTCGGTTCTTCGTCTTCTTCTACTGGTGTAGGGCCTCCCATGAATATTCCAATCTTCTTGATCAGATTGTCATTCTTCTCCACTAATACTTCGATTTCCTCTTCATAATCTTCACGTGTAGCCTTGAGTTCTTCCTCCAGTTCCTTGATTCTTCTCCTCGCCTTCTTCAGATCTATCATGTCGGCGCACATCTGGTTCTCCTGACGTCGAATGTGTTGGTTTAACTCCTGGATAAAAGCTGCAACTTATCTATCCTTCCTGGTGTTGATCATCTCCCAGTGCTCATCTCGGCGCCCACAAATCTGGTAGATAGTATCATTGAGATCGTTGCGTTAAACTTTTCCAATGCGTCCCATGGCGGTGTGAGCTGCCATGCTCTTTCCTAGATTCCAAGTTGGCGCATCAAAAGAAAATTCTATGGGCTCAGTGACTGGCATGAACGTCCTTCCTGGAACTTGAACTTGAATCATCCAGTGCTCTTCTTCAGGTAGAGTGGGGTTGTAGGTTCTGGTGAAGCTTGGTACTCCTATGTTCAGGTATCTAGGCACTTCCTTCAAGTGACGTCCAAAGGGTGTATCTTCATCCGGTTGCGTGAACTTGTTCCTTGCATCCACCATCCTAAAAGAGTAGAAGAGGTGAGAGGTCAGAATGAGAAGAGAGTGAGTAGTGATCTAGGTCTTTAGCTTAGTGGTCGTGTCCTACAGTCAGCGTGTGCTCTGATACCATCTTGTAGCGACCAGACCTCAAACGGTCCAATCTCTGTGCTCAGGTGTCATCCCTGGATCAGTAATGCTGACACCACACAGTACTTGAAGGATTTATAACAGAGTAGCAATCACACACTTATTACATCGAGTGTATCCAAAGAGAGCTTATTACAATAATAATAGCTTAAGGCCATCTAATAACGATAACAGCGGAAGCCTTGGAAGATATGTGCGTCCATCAACTCCAACGACATCACTGAGTATAGAACCATGACCTAAAGGCACCTTAATCGTCGTCTGAAAAGTCTGCAACATTAACATTGCAGCTCGAAATGGTCAGCACATGGAATATGCTAGCAATGTAACACATAGAGAGTAATGGAATGAAATAGGCTATTCTATATGCATATATGGCTGGTGGAAAGCTCTATGGTTACAGTTCTAGCGTAAAGCCAATTTTTCCCTACTGCAAAGAAATAGATTTTATTTAGCTATCATGGTAGTTGTTAACCATTGAGAATGGTTGACAGCATTCTCAATCCCAATTAAGCATCATCATTAAACAAAACCCAAAAAAATTAATTTTAGAGTAACATGTTGAGATTCACATGATAATCCAGGTACTAGATACTCAAGATGTCCATAACCGGGGACATGGCTAACCATGATTAGTTTATACACTCTGCGGAGGTTTGCGCACTATTCCCCACAAGACCCGATCCCTCCGTTGGATTTCTCGCACTACATGGTGTTTGAGAAATGGATGACCAAGACATAGTCTTTCAAAAGAGCTAGCACCTTACGAACGGGTAGACGTACCAACCTACATCCCCTACATCTGCTAGTCTACCACTGTAAGAGTTCGCACGACTTAGTCAACTATGCTAGAGCCCATAGTAGCTTGTGGCTGCACACGGAAGTTTCTAGCATGAATAATCTCATGATCCCTTTGAGTCTGGGTGGCGGTCCAAAAGAAAACATGCAATCGCTGGAATACCCAGGTGCCTCAATCCACCCAGATGTGTGTTTAGGTTGCCACCTTAAATAAACCATCAATTAACAATATCACATCTGTCATGGATACACTCACCCAATCCACGTCTACTAGCATAGCATGGCATAATAAGAAAACGTAGAAGTAACTCCCAAAGGTTTGATAATAAACAGGTAATAGGTTCTACCTCAACTACTCCCCAAACCCACAATTTAATTAGATCCTAATCATGCAATGTGTGAGGATTGATCTAATGCAATAAAACTGGGTAGTAGGAGGTATGATTAAAGTGTTACTTGCCTTGTTGATGATCCGGGAAACCTAGCGATTCGAAGTAGCAAGCGGCGCACTCCGGGTACTCTATCGCAAACAAATAAGCACACAATAAGTACTCAACTAATGCACATGTAAAACACGAATAAGAGATCTAACCAGAAAGTTCAACTTAAGAACTCCGGTTGGCAAAAAGAATCAAAACGAACGAAGCAATGAAAGATAAACGGCAAAAGAAACAAGCTTCGTTTACTATTCTGGATCTAGGGTAATTTTTACAGTGGCAAAAACATGTTTGAGTTGGTTAAACTGAAAGAGGGTTTCGAGACGAAACTCCAGGCGCTTGAATCGCCTGATGTCGATAAATGAGCAAAAATTTAAACTAAAACGAACATCGGATCAGGGATCGCGATCAGAAAAACCGTGGATTTAATCCGAGAAAAAGAAAAATGACGAACAGGTTAACGAATGAACGTTCGTTAACAGGAACTAAACGAAAAACGCGTTCGTTAAAAGGAATGGACGAGCGGGTGCTTGCTAAATAAATAAACCATAGAAAAATCGATCTATTTATTTAAAAAAAATGAAAACTAGGGTTTTCAAAAAAACGAAACGGCTTTCTCTCAAAAACTGGCCGGCGGCTACCTCGGCGGCGGTGCTCCGGCGAGGCTCCGGCAGGGCGGCAGGTGACGCGAGGCGGCGGCGGCGGCGGTGCGTGCGGTGGCGGTGACGATGTGTGCGGCGGCGGCGGCGGTGTGTGGGGTTGCACGGGGGTGGCGGCGGTTATAAAGGGGCGGGGGAGGTCGACTTGGGGGAGGGGTCAGCCTCGGGAGGCGTGTCCTCCCCAGACACGGGGGCGGCGGCGATCGGGACTCCGGTCTCGATCCGGCTGGAGGCGGAGGCGGCTGGCTTGGCCGGCCCGCTCGGCTGGGCCCTTGGCCCGGTCGGGCGCGGGGGTTTTTTTTTAAACAATTTCGCTGCGCCTGAAAAAATTCTAGAAAAATAAATAAAAATCCAAAAGTGCCAAAACAAATTTTCTCCGTCTAAATAAAATATTTTGAAGAGGATGAGCATTTTTTTGGCTCTAAATGCAATTTTTGAAAACATGCAATTTTTCCTAAATTCAAATAAAATAGCAAATAAAACCAAAAAAAGCTTATTTGATTTTTTTATTAAATCCTCAATATTTCTTTATTTTGGTAAAGTCATTTTATTCCCTCTCTCATATTTTGATAATAGAAATAAAAGAAGATAAAATAAATAAAATCAAATGATCCTGATTTCAAAATTTGAGAAAACTCAAATATGAAAATAACGAAATCCCCAACTCTCTCCGAGGGTCCTTGAGTTGCGTAGAATTTCTAGGATCAACCAAATTGCAAAAAAATATGCTATGCAATGATGATCTAGTGTATAACAATCCAAATTGAAAATTTGGGATGTTACAATACTACAGCTAAGCACGCATAGAAAGTAAACTAGCTACAGCTAATTTTTTTTGTTTTCCTAAAGTTTATCAAACACACAAGAAGAAAGGAAGAAAATAAATCTAAGCATGGATGATACAATGAAAAAGTGTGGACACCAACAAATGGAATAAGTGGACATGAATGTAAAGTCGGTGGAAACACATACTCCGCCAAGCTTAGGCTTTTGGCCTAACTTGGTAGTCGATAAGTAGCCTAGAGGTTAGTAGTCGGCGTGGTAGCTTATTGAGGCTCTTGGTGCGGATGCCTCGGCTCGCCCTGCTGCCTCTACTACTTCGTTGTGAGCTCAGGCCTCGCTCTCAAGAACAAAATATCTTCCCTTGCTGTGATAATCAAAAAGAGCAGGCGCATGCAAATATGTTTGCACGGAAGATGTTTGGTTAAACAGAAGACTATAAGTGAAGTTATCAGCCTTTCCCTTGATAATGTTATGGTCTTTTAAGGTGTTAAAATCTAAATGCTGCGTGGGTAGAATAGGATCAAACGGGAAAAGGTGAAGCACCCAGCTCTCGTGCTCAATGCGTGGCATAAATTCCACCATAGAACCAGCCACAGTTGGCGTTGTGTTGAAGTCTGCGTGCAACAATGGCTGCAAGGTTATAATTCCTTTCACCGGTGAGAGTAGTACGTATGAGGCTCAAGTCTGGAGAAAAAAGCAAGCTATAGTCTTGCTTGCCTACTATGCATTTCCCGTTAAATAACGCAAAGTACTGAATTGCGGGAAAATGAATGCTCTTTATTCTACCTTGAGTCACTCCCCTCCTTTCACCATAACAAAGGCCCATCAAGAATGTTTCAAACTCAGCCTTTGGTGGTTCATCAAGCGAACCCCAAAATGGAAGCTTATAGTGATAAGCAAAATTCTCTAGTGAGATGGTAAATGGACTATCATAAAGCATAAACGACACCCTAGACTCACGTGGAAAATATTTAAATCCTTTGACAAATGATTCAATGAGAAGTTGGTGTTGTTCACACTTATCTGAAAGGTAGGGACCAAGACCAGCATTGTGAACATATTGCTCAAATTCCTCCTTAATGCCTACACGCACCATATACTCATCGCAAGGCCATAAGCATGTTTTGGTGGCGTGGAACTTTCACTTTGTTCAACATAAGACCGGCGAGAAGACCTGTCGCTAGAAGATGCCCCCGAGGATCGTATCCTCGAAGAACTCCTTCCAAATAGGTTCATCATGTCTGCATACAATTTTCTGAAAATAAAAATTTTGGGGTGACAAAAATTTGTCAACAAAACTTTATAAGATTGATAGCAACTACTCATAGGGATACATAGAAGCCAAAGCAAGCATTCAAACTACTTAGGACACTGAGAATTTAGCATGCAAGCACATCTACAGTAGCACCAAGAGTGGCTAATTACTCAAAACATAAACTGCTAAAACAAAAACTAATTGGAGAAACGGTGGAGTCACATACCAAGCAACAATCCCCCTAAACAGTTTCGGAAACGGAGCTTCGAGCAAAGAGATTGAAATCCACGGGTTTGAGCTCAAGAACACGGGAGAAAGAGCAATGGAGGTTTTTTTTCGGAGGTAAGTGATGACGTGGGATGAAGAGGTAAGTGAGGGGGCCCACGTGGGGACCACAACCCACCAGGGCTCACCCAGGTGGGTTGTGCCCACCTAGGGCACCTCCCTCTGATGTTTATTGCACCAAAAATTCTCAAATATTCAGAAAAAATCGTGTAAAATTTTCAGGGCATTCTGAGGACTTTTATTTTTCGGTCATTTTTTATTACACAGAAATTCAGAAAACAGACAAGACATGCATTTTATTTTATTTAACTAATAAAAACAGAGAATAAAAAGTAGGGACAGAAGGTAGTGCTTACTAAATTCAAACTTCATACCGTTCAAAAATGATCCCTTAATAAGGATGATCAAGTCTTATTAACAACCACTTTCGATTAGCATGAAACCGAAGAACTTCCGTAAATCACTAAGTTACCTCAATGGGGATATGCATTTCCCCAACAATAAGCATTTCATATTTATATTTGATAGTAGGTAGAGGTATTTGAAAACTTCCAATAGTGATTGTCAAAGATTTTTCAATAACATTAATACCATTCACTTGGAATTGTTTCTTTGGAAAGTGCATCGTATGCTCATTGCCATTAATATGAAAAGTGACCTTGATTTTATTGCAATCAATAACAGCCCCTGCAGTATTCAAGAAGGGTCTACCAAGGATAATCGACATGTTGTCGTCTTCGGGCATCTCAAGTATAACAAAGTCAGTCAAAATAGTAACATTAGCAACAACAACGGGCACATCCTCACAGATACCGATAGGTATGGCAGTTGATTTGTCAGCCATTTGCAGAGATATTTCAGTAGGTGTGAGTTTATTCAAGTCGAGTCTTTTATATAAAGAAAAAGGCATAACACTAACACCAGCTCCTAAATCACACAAAGCAGTTTTCACACAATTCTTTTTGATAGAGCAAGGTATAGTTGGTATTCCCGGATCTCCATGTTTTTTAGGTACTCCATCTTTAAAAGTGTAATTATCAAGCATAGTGGAGATTCCAGTTTCCGGTATTTTTCTCTTATTTGTGATGATGTATTTCATATACTTTGCATATGGAGGCATTTTCAAGGTATCAGTCAAGCGGTGCGCAAGAAGACTGGCCTCAGCATTTCAGCAAAGCGTTCAAATTCTTCATCATCATTCTTTCTAGTTGACTTGGATGGAAAAGGCATAGGCTTTTGAACCCACAGTTCTCTTTCTTTACCGTGTTTTCTAGCAACGAAGTCTCTTTTGTCATATATTTTATTTTTAGATTGTGGGTTATCAAGATCAACAGGTGGTTCTATCTCAACATCAGTGTCTGGTTCTTTATCATTGGTTGGTTGAGAGTCTTCATGAACCTCATCATTATCTTTTTCATTATCATTTGGTGAGTGTTCATTACCATATTGAGTTTTAGCATCTCAGACAGAAACTTCATTATCATTGTCAGGAGGTTTTTTTATTTCAGGTTCACTAGGAGCATGTGAAGTCCTATCATTCTTCTTTTTCTTTTTCTTTATAGAAGAACTAGGTGCACTAGTCATTTTACCTCCTCTAGTTGCAACTCTAACAGCAAAGTCATGCATATTATTATTCATTTCATAAAGCAATTCTCTTTGAGATTTAGCAACTTGTTATAACTGAGTTTGAACCATAGAAGCATGTTTTCCAACACCTCTAACATCATTTGAAATTCTAAATAACAAGACACTCAAGCGAGCAATCATATCAGAATTATATTTCAATTGTTTCATAACATTTGCATTGAAGTGATCTTGTTTTCAAATATAGTTTTCAAACTCATAAAGGCATTGACTAGGATGCATATTGTGAGGATTATCATTATCATTAAACTTCGTAAGAGAATTTACCTCCACCACCTTAGGTAGTGGTGGTTTATTAAGCCCATGTATTTCTTCAATAGGAGGTAAAATTTTAACATCCTCAGCTTTAACACCTTTTTCTTTCATAGATTTCTTTGCCTCTTACATATCTTCGGGACTAAGATATAATATACCCCTCTTCTTTAGAGTGGGTTTAGGCGGTGGTTCGGGAATAGTCCAATAATCATAATTTTTCAATATGTTATTCAATAATTCTTCAGCTTGTCCAATAGTTCGTTTCCTGAAAACACAACCAGCACAACTATCTAGGAAGTCGCTAGAAGCATCGGTTAGTCCATTATAGAAGATATCAAGTATTTCATTTTTCTTAAGAGGATGATCAGGCAAGCATTAAGTAACTAGAAAAGCGTCCCCCAAGCTTGTGGGAGACTCTCTTCTTTAATTTGCACAAAGTTAAATATTTCCTGTAAGTCAGCTTGTTTCTTATGAGCAGCAAAATATTTTTCAGAGAAGTAATAAATCATATCCTGGGGACTACACACTCAACCAGGAGTAAGAGTATTGTGCCAAGCTTTAGCATCACCCTTTAATGAGAAAGGAAATAATTTGAGAATAAAGTAGTAGCGAGTTTTCTCATCATGAGTAAAAAGTGTGGCTATATCATTCAACTTAGTAAGATGTGCCACAACAGTTTCAGTTTCATAACCATGGAAAGGATCAGAGTCAACCAAAGTAATTAACTCTGGGTCGGCACAGAATTCATAATCCTTATCATCAATAAAGATAGGTGAAGTTGCAAACTTAGGATCACACTTCATTCTAGCATTCAGAGATTTTTCTTTATACTGGTGTAGTAATTTCTCTAGATCATCTGTATCAGTGCAAGCAAGAATATCTCTAGTTGTTTCTTCAGTCATAACATAACCTTCCAGTACCTTAGGCAATTCATATCTAGGAAGGCTAGTTCTAGCAGGTGTTTCAGTTTCAAGCTCATCATCAGATTCAACAACATCATGTTGTATAACTCTAGCAATTTGTTTATCAAGAAATTCACCAAGTGGCACATCATCATTATCAAGCAAGGTAGTAGCATCATCATAAGCATCATCAATAACTTGCGACATATTAGAATTAATAACATGTGGTGGTATTGCAAGTTTATTCATAACAGAAGGTGAATCTAAAGCAGAACTAGATGGCAGTTCCTTACCTCCCCTCGTCCTTGAGGGAAATATATTAGTCTTAGGATCCTTCAGATTCTTCATAGTGATAATATGATAATAATACCAAGTGACTCAACAAATATAGCTATGTTCCCCGGCAACGGCGCTGGAAAAAGGTCTTGATAACCCACAAGTATAGGGGTCGCAACAGTTTTCGAGGGTAGAGTATTCAACCCAAATTTATAGATTCGACACAAGGGGAGCCAAAGAATATTTGAAGGTATTAGAAGCTAAGTTGTCAATTCAACCACACCTAGAGATTAATTATCTTCAACAGAGTGATTAGTAGCAAAGTAGTTTGATAGTTTTGATAGTAGTGATAGCAGCAATAGTAACAGTAACAGTAACAGTGATAGCAGTAATTTTGTAGAAAGTGTAACAGTGCTGATAGCAATAGTAACTTAGAAGAAACAACATAAGATAAATTCGTAGGCTTTGGATCGGTGACTTGTTGGATGATATTCATCATGTGAAAGTTATAATCTAGGGCTATTCGGTACTAGCTCCAGTTCATCGGTATAATGAAGCCATGTATTCCGTAAATAGTCATACGTGCTTTATTAAAAGAACTTGCATGACATCTTTTGTCCTACCCTCCCATGGCAGCGGGGTCCATATTGGAAACTAAGGGATATTAAGGCCTCCTTTTAATAGAGAACCGGAACAAAGCATTAACACATAGTGAATACATGAACTCCTCAAACTACGGTAATCACTGGAAGAAGTCCCGGTTATTGTCACTCCGGGGTTACCGGATCATAACACATAGTAGGTGACTATAACTTGCAAGATCGGATCTAGAACATGGATATAATGGTGATAACATAAACGGTTCAGATCTGAAATCATGGCACCCGGGCCCAAAGTGACAAGCATTAAGCATGGCAAAGTCATAGCAACATCAATCTAAGAACATAGTGGATACTAGGGATCAAGCCCTAACAAAACTAACTCGATTACATGATGAATCTCATCCAACTCCTCACCGACCAGTGAACCTACGAAGGAATTAATCTCTCCCGGTGGGGAGTGATGTCTACTACACAACCTTCTTCTTGTAGACGTTGTTGGGCCTCCAAGTGCAGAGGTTTGTAGGACAGTAGCAAATTTCCCTCAAGTGGATGACCTAAGGTTTATCAATCCGTGGGAGGCGCAGGATGAAGATGGTCTCTCTCAAGCAACCCTGCACCCAAATAACAAAGAGTTTCTTGTGTACCCAACACACCCAATACAATGGTAAATTGTATAGGTGCACTAGTTCGGCGAAGAGATGGTGATACAAGTGCAATATGGATGGTAGATAAAGGTTTTTGTAATCTGAAAATATAAAAACACCAAGGTAACTAATGATAAAAGTGAGCACAAACGGTATTGCAATGCGTTAAAACAAGGCCTAGGGTTCATACTTTCACTAGTGCAAGTTCTCTCAACAATAATAACATAATTTGATCATATAACTATCCCTCAGCATGCAACAAAGAGTCACTCCAAAGTCACTAATAGCGGAGAACAAACGAAGATATTATGGTAGGGTACGAAACCACCTCAAAGTTATCCTTTCTGATCAATCTATTCAAGAGTCCGTAGTAAAATAACATGAAGCTATTCTTTCCGTTCAATCTATCGTAGAGTTCGTACTAGAATAACACCTTAAGACACAAATCAACCAAAACCCTAATGTCACCTAGATACTCCAATGTCACCTCAAGTATCTGTGGGTATGATTATACGGTATGCATCACACAATCTCAGATTCATCTATTCGACCAACACAAAGTACTTCAATGAGTGCCCAAAGTTTCTACCAGAGAGTCAAGACAAAAACGTGTGCCAACCCCTATGCATAGGTTCATGGGCGGAACCCGCAAGTTGATCACCAAAACATACATCAAGTGAATCAATAGAATACCCCATTGTCACCACATGTATCCCACGCAAGACATACATCAAGTGTTCTCAAATCCTTAAAGACTCAATCCTATAAGATAACTACAAAGGGAAAACTCAATCCATTACAAGAGAGTAGAGGGGGAGAAACATCATAAGATCCAACTATAATAGCAAAGCTCGCGATACATCAAGATCGTACCACCTCAAGAACACGAGAGAGAGAGAGAGAGAGAGATCAAACACATAGCTATTGGTACATACCCTCAGCCCCGAGGGAGAACTACTCCCTCCTCGTCATGGAGAGCACCGGGATGATGAAGATGGCCACCGGAGAGGGAGTCCCCCCTCCGGTAGGGTGCCGGAATGGATCTAGATTGATTTTCGGTGGCTACGGAGGCTTCTGGCGGCGGAACTCTCGATCTATTGTGCTCCCCGAAGTTTTTAGGGTATATGGGTATATATGGGAGGAAGAAGTACGTCGGTGGACCTCCGGGCTGTCCACGAGGCAGGGGGGCGCGCCCCCGACCCTCGTGGGCAGCCCGGGACTCTCCTGGTCCATCTCCGATACTCCGTGGGCTTCTTCTGGTCCAAAACTAAGTTTCGTGAAGTTTTAGGTCAATTGGACTCAGTTTGATTTTCCTTTTCTGTGATACTCTAAAACAAGAAAAAAACAGAAACTGGCACTGGGCTCTGGGTTAATAGGTTATGTAACATCCCAAATTTTCAATTTGGAATGTTATACACTAGATCATCATTGCATATCATATTTATTGCATTTTGGTTGATCCTAGAAATTTCACGCAACTCAAGGACCCTCGGAGAGAGTTGGGGATTTCGTTATTTTCATATTTGAGTTTTTCTCAAATTTTGGAAATAGGATCATTTGATTTTATTTATTTTATCTTCAATTATTTCTACTACAAAATTATGAGAGAGGGAATAAAATGACTTTCCCAAAATAAAGAAATATTGGGGATTTAATAAAAATCAAATAAGATTTTATTTGGGTCTTATCTGCTATTTTATTTGAATTTAGGAAAAAATGTGCATTTTTCAAAATTGCATTTAGGCCCCAAATAAATGTTCATCCTGTGCGGCTTGATTTTAGAAGCCGGGGAAAATTTATTTCCGGATTTTTGGAGTCCGTTAGTATTTCTTTTGTTTTTTTTCTGAGCGTAACTATTTAAAAAACGCAACCGACCTAACGGGCCGTGTCAAACCCGGACACTAGGCCCAGCCGGATTTATAAGCCGGGGAGGCCCAGCCGGACCCCCCAAACCCTAGCCGCCCTAGCCCCACGCCGCCGCCGCCTTTGCCGCCGCCGCCGCCCCTCAACGCCGCGCTGCGCCGCCGCCGCCGCCCCTCGCCGCGCGTTGCCCCGCAGGAGCGCCGCCGCCGCCCCTCGCCATGCGTTGCCCCGCCGGAGCGCCGCCGACGACGACATCGTCGCCCGCCGCCGCCGCCGGAGGTTGTCTCGCCGCCGCTGGTTTTTCTCGAAAAACCGTTTGGTTTTCTGACGGTTTTGTTCGTTTTTTTAGTTTCGGTTTTTTACCAGATCAGTTTTTCCGGTTTATTTAATTAGCGAGCGTTTTTCCGTTCGTTCGTTTTAAAGAACATTCGTCATTTTTCTTTTTCTCGGATTAAATCCGCAATTTTTCTGATCGTGATTCCTGATCCGATTTTCGTTTTAGTCTAACTTTTCGCTCGTTTATCGGAATTAGGCGATTCAAGCGCCTGGAGTTTCGTCTCGAAACCCTCTTTCCGTTTAATCGAATCAAACAAGTTTTTGCCACTGTAAAAACTGCCTTAGATCCATAATAGTAAACGAAGCCCGTTTCTTTTGCCGTTTGTCTTTCGTTGCTTCGTTTGATTTGATTCTTTTTGCCAACCGGAGTTCTTAAGTTGAACTTTCTGGTTAGATCTCTTATTTGAGTTTTACATGTGCATTAGTTGAGTACTTATTGTATGCTTGTTTGTTTGTGATAGAGTACCCGGAGTGCGCCGCTTGCTACTTCGAATCGCTAGGTTTCCCAGATCATCAGCAAGCCAAGTAATACTTTGATCATGTTTTCCCTTTACCCAGTTTTATTGCATTAGATCAATCCTCACACATTGCATGATTAGGATCTAATTAAATCGTGGGTTTGGGAAGTAGTTGAGGTAGTACCTATTACCTGTTATTATCAAACCTTTGGGAGTTACTTCTACGTTTGCTTATTATGCCATGCTATGCTAGTAGACGTGGATTGGGTGAGTGTATCCATGACAGATGTGAGATTGTTAATTAATGGTTTACTTAAGGTGGCAACTTAAACACACATCTGGGTGGATTGAGGCACCTGGGTATTCCAGCGATTGCCTGTTTTTCTTTTGGACCGCCACCCAGACTCAAAGGGATCATGAGATTATTCATGCTAGAAACTTCCGTGTGCAGCCACAAGCTACTATGGGCTCTAGCATAGTTGACTAAGTCGTGCGAACTCTTACAGTGGTAGACTAGCAGATGTAGGGGATGTAGGCTGGTACGGTCTACCCGTTCGTAAGGTGCTAGCGCTTCTGAAAGACTATGTCTCGGTCATCCGTCTTCTCAAACACCATGTAGTGCGAGAAACTAAATGGAGGCAATCGAGTCTTGTGGGGAAAAGTGTGCAAACCTCTGCAGAGTGTATAAACTAATCATGATTAGCCGTGTCCCCTGTTATGGACAACTTGAGTATCTAATAGCTGGATTATCATGGGAATCTCAACATGTTACTCTAAAATTAATTTTGTTGGGTTTTGTTTAATGATTATGCTTAATTGGGATTGAGAATGATGTCAACCATTCTCAATGTTTAACAACTACCATAATAGTTAACTAAAATTTATTCCTTTGCAGTAGGGAAAAATTGGCTTTACGCAAAACTATAACCATAGAGCTTTCCACCAGCCAAATATGCATATAGGATAGCCTTTTTCATTCCATTACTCTCTATGTGTTATTTTGCCAACATATTCCATGTGCTGGCCCGTTTCGGGCTGCAACGTTAATGTTGCAGACTTTCAGACGATGATTAAGGAGTTTTTAGGTCATGGTTCTATACTCAGTGATGCCGTTGGAGTTGATGGACTCACTTATCTTCCAAGCCTTCCGTTGTTATCAATATTAGATGGCCTTAAGCCATATTTATTGTAATTAGTTCTCTTTTGAGACACTCGATGTAATAAGTGTGTGATTGCTACTCTGTTATAAATCCTTCAAGTACTGTGTGGTGTCAGCATTACTGATCCAGGGATGACACCTGAGCACAAAGATTGGACCATTTGAGGTCTGGTCGCTACAAGATGGTATCAGAGCACACGCTGACTGTAGGACACGACCACTAAGCTAAAGACCTAGATCACTACTCACTCTCTTCTCATTCTGACCTCTCACCTTTTCTACTCTTTTAGGATGGCGGATGCAAGGAACATGTTCACGCAACCGGATGAAGATACACCCTTTGGACGTCACTTGAAGGAAGTGCCAAGATACCTGAACATAGGAGTACCAAGCTTCACCGGAACCTACAACCCCACTCTACCTGAAGAAGAGCGCTGGATGATTCAAGTTCAAGTTCCAGGAAGGACGTTCATGCCAGTCACTGAGCCGATAGAGTTTTCTTTTGATGCGCCAACTTGGAATCTAGGAAAGAGCATGGCAGCTCACATCGCCATGGGACGCATTGGAAAAGTTTAACGCAACGATCTCAATGATACTATCTACCAGATTTGTGGGCGCCGAGATGAGCACTGGGAGATGATTAACACCAGGAAGGATAGATAAGTTGCAGCTTTTATCTAGGAGTTAAACCAACACATTCGACGTCAGGAGAACCAGATGTGCGTCGACATGATAGATCTGAAGAAGCCGAGGACAAGAATCAAGGAACTGGAGGAAGAACTCAAGGTTGCACGTGAAGATTATGAAGAGGAAATCGAAGTTTTAGTGCAGAAGAATGACGATCTGATCAAGAATATCGGAATATTTATGGGAGGCCCTACACCAGTAGAAGAAGACGAAGAACCCAAGGAGACTCGTCCGGAAGACTACATCATCATCGACGACACCGACTCGGATCCAGACGATAGCGATGATGACTATGTTGATGAAGCTGGACCAGATATAATGGAGTCTGCAACCGAAGAATATTTCTAGTAGACCACCTCATCAGTAGTAGCATTCCACCATGTAAATATAGTAGTCCGAGCACTTTTGCGATAGTTAGATCGAATGTATGCCCTTGTTTGATTGATTGAATGAAGTGAATTGTTTGCTTTTGCCTCATGTGCATATGGGTAGTGTTTTCTCTTTAGACCCCCTCTATTCTTAAATATCATCTTTTCTAAAACCTCAGATGCCTCCGAGACGTGACCCCGTATTTACCTTTCCACTGGAGCTCACCCAGTTGATCCAGTAGCAGAACACATTGATGTAGTTGCTAGTCCAGAATCAGAATCGGGGGAACAACCACAACCACCCACCACCACCACCACCTATTGATCACTTAGCCCGTTTTCTTAGGCTGAATCCGCCGGTGCTTTCCAGTAGCACCGAGCCGATAGTAGCAGATGATTGGCTCCGCAAGACAGCTAGAGAGTTGACCATAGCAGGATGCACGAATGCGGAAAAGGTGAAGTTTGTCACACATCTGCTTGAAGGACCTGCAGCATCATGGTGGGAGAGTTTCACAGCCACTTTCCCTATCAACACTGTCACGTGGGACCAGTTTCAGCAGGCTTTTCAAACTGCCCATGTTTCAGCAGGAGCTATCGCCATGAAGAAGCGAGAGTTTCACAACTTGTGCCAAGGAGGATGGACAGTTGGCCAGTATGTGGAGGACTTTAGTAAATTAGCACGTTATGCCCCAGATGACGTTTCTACGGATGCAGCTAAGCAGGAGAAGTTTCTGGAAGGACTGGATGATGAGTTGAGCATGCAGTTGATGGTAGCAACCTTCAACAACTACCAGGAGTTGGTAGATCATGCTCTCATGATTGAAGGGAAGCAGCAGCAGATTGAGAATCGCAAGAGGAAGTATGGACAAGGGAAGTACAATTTAGGAGCTCAGCAGAAGCCACGTTTTACCCATAGACCGGGAGGACATTTTCAGCATACCCATGGAGGAGGTAACTTGCACAATCACAATGGCACCAAGAATGGTAATGGGAATGGAGGAAGCAACGGCCAGAATTGCACCAACCCATCGACCCCAGCCAAGAGAGACCTGAGCCAAGTCACTTGCTTTAAGTGCCAGAAGACCGGACATTATGCCAATGAATGTCCTGAATCATAGAATGGTAATGGCAATGGAAACTCTGGGAAGAAGCCGAACCCTTTCAACAGGGGACAGGTGAACCACGTTAACGTGGAGGAGGTTGAAGAGCAGCCAGATGCAGTAATCGGTAAGTTTTTGGTTAAGTCATTTACTGCACTCGTTCTTTTTGATACTGGTGCATCGCATTCATACATATCAAGGGGATTTGTGGATAAGTATAACCTGCCCACCAAGGTTCTTAGAACACCTATGTTAGTAAGCTCACCAGGAGCGGAGTATATGGCTATCAAGGATGTTTTCAAGTGCCATTAAGTATAGGTAGGCATGTGTTCACCTCGGATTTAATCATTTTGGAATCACAAGGTTTGCATGCAATTCTGGGTATGGATTGGTTGTCGATGTACGGAGGAAACATCGATTGCACCAGTAAGTCGATCTTGCTTACCACCCCGGAAGGGAGAAGGATCAAGTATGTATCCCGGCATGTACCGAAGAGGACTCAAGTAAATTGTTTAACAGGAGTTGTGTAGGAGGAAGTACCAGTAGTGAAGGATTTCCCCGATGTATTTACAGAAGAATTGTTAGGCATGCCACCGGATAGAGATATTGAGTTTTTGATTGAGCTTTTGCCAGGCACAGGGCCAATATCAAAGAGACCATATAGGATGCCTGCAAAGGATTTGGTGGAAATTAAGAAGCAGATTAAGGAGTTATTGGATAAAGGATACATTCGCCCAAGTTCATCGCCTTGGGGATCGCTAGTACTTCTAGTGGAGAAGAAGGATGGATCGTTAAGGATGGTTGTTGATTATCGAGGATTGAATGAAGTAACCATCAAGAACAAGTACCCACTACCGATGATCAATGACCTGTTTGATCGATTGCAAGGAGCTAAGTTATTTTCCAAGATCGATCTGCGATCAGGATACCACCAGTTGAAGATTCGAGAACAGGATATACGTAAGACGGCTTTTACCACCAGGTATGGGTTGTACGAGTATACCGTTATGTCATTTGGTCTAACTAACGCACCTGCATATTTTATGAACATGATGAACAAAGTGTTTATGGAGTTCTTGGATAAATTCATCGTAGTGTTCATTTATGATATCCTGGTTTACTCGAAGAATGAACAGGAGCATAAGGAGCATTTGCGTTTGGTTCTTGGAAAGCTTAGAGAACATCAGTTATATGCCAAGTTTAGCAAATATGAGTTTTGGTTGAAATAAGTTGGATTTCTCGGGCATGTTATATCCAGAGAAGGTATAGCACTAGATCCCACTAAAGTTGATACCGTGACCAAGTGGGAAGCGCCAACAATAGTTGGAGAGATCCGGAGTTTTCTTGGACTCGCGGGATACTACCGGAGGTTTATTGAGAATTTCTCAAAGATTGTGAAGCCTATGACGGAGTTGTTGAAGAAGGATACCATGTTCAAATGGACTCAGGAGTGTGAGTCTAGTTTCCAGGAGTTGAAGAATCGTTTGGTTACCTCACTAGTGTTGATTTTACCAGATCAGACCAAGGATTATGAGGTGTATTGTGACGCTTCATGTCGAGGACTTGGAGCAGTTCTTATGCAGGAAGGAAGAGTTGTTTCATATGCCTCGCGACAGCTTAAGCCCCATGAGTTGAATTATGCTACGCATGATTTGGAGTTAGCAGCAGTAGTGCATGCATTAAAGACTTGGAGACATTTTCTGATTGGAAACCATTGTGGGGTGTACACGGATCACAAGAGTTGAAGTATATTTCCACACAGAAGGAGTTGAACCTCAGACAAAGGAGATGGTTGGAGCTCATCAAGGATTATGATATGAAATTGCATTACCACCCCAGAAAGGCTAGCGTAGTAGCTGACGCGTTGAGCCGTAAGAGCCATGTCAACACCCTAATGACGGGAGATTTACCAGAGGAGTTAGCCGAAAATCTTCGAGAGCTATGTTTGGAAATAGTTCCAAGAGGCTATGTAGCAGCATTGGAGATTCAGTCTATGTTGATGGATAAGATCAGAGAAGCTCAAAAGACTGACAAGGAGATTGCTTCTATTAAGGAGAAAATGAGCAAAGGAAAAGCTAAGGGATTTCGTGAGGATGAGCATGACACCTTATGGTTTGAAGACTGTGTCTATGTACCAAATAATTCAGAGATCAGGAAGTTAATTTTACAAGAGGCCCATGATTCACTGTATTCGATTCACCCAGGAAATACCAAGATGTATCTGGATTTGAAGGATATTTTCTGGTGGACCGGAATGAAGAAGAATATTGCGGAATATGTAGCAGTTTGTGATGTATGTCAGAGAGTAAAGGCAGAGCATCAGAAGCCAGCCGGATTGCTACAACCATTGCCGATACCCGAATGGAAGTGGGATAAGCTAGGCATGGATTTTATTACAGGATTGCCCAGAACACGTTCAGGCTATGACTCGATATGGGTGGTAGTCGATCGTTTGACAAAGGTAGCTCATTTCATTCCAGTGAAGACTAGCTATACTAGTGCAAAGTTGGCAAAGATATACATGACTAGAATCGTTTGTCTGCATGGAGTTCCAAGGAGCATAGTATCAGATAGAGGAACCCAATTTACCTCAAAGTTCTGGAACCAGTTGCATGAAACTTTGGGTACCAGACTGGAGTTTAGCACAGCTTTCCACCCGCAGACAGATGGACAGACCGAGAGAGTCAATCAGATTTTGGAGGATATGCTAAGAGCTTGTGTGCTAGATTACGGATCTAGCTGGGACGAGAATTTGCCATATGCAGAGTTCTCTTACAACAATAATTATCAATCCAATTTGAAGATGGCCCCTTTCAAAGCCTTGTACGGAATGAGGTGCAGGACCCCATTGTCTTGGGATGAAGTTGGAGACCGCCAGTTGTTTGGACCGGATCTGATAAAGGAGTCTGAACAGAAGGTGAAATTGATTCGCGATAGGCTCAAGGTAGCTCAATCCAGGCAGAAGAGTTATGCAGATTCTAAACGCAAGGAGATAGTTTACGAAGTCGGAGACCGAATTTATCTTCGAGTATCACCACTTCAAGGAGTTAAGCGCTTTGGAGTTAAGGGAAAGTTAGCGCCACGTTTTGTAGGCCCATACAAAGTTTTGGAGCATATGGGAGCAGTTTCCTATAAGTTGGAATTGCCCGAAGGATTGTCAGGAGTTCACGACGTGTTCCATGTATCCCAGTTGAAGAAGTGCCACGCAGATATGGTTGACATACCGCTGAGAGATACGGTACCACCGGAAGTGATTCAGTTGGATAGTGATTTGACCTATGAGGAGACACCAGTTAAGATTCTAGAGTATGCCAGTCGAGTCACCCGCAGCAAGGTTATCAAGTTTTGCAAGGTCCAGTGGAGCCACCACAGGGAGGATGAAGCCACCTGGGAACGAGAGGAAGATTTGCTGAAGGACCACCCACACCTATTTTCTAGCCAACCCAAATCTCGAGGGCGAGATTCATCTTAAGGGGGGTATGTTTGTAACATCCCAAATTTTCAATTTGGAATGTTATACACTAGATCATCATTGCATATCATATTTATTGCATTTTGGTTGATCCTAGAAATTTCACGCAACTCAAGGACCCTCGGAGAGAGTTGGGGATTTCGTTATTTTCATATTTGAGTTTTTCTCAAATTTTGGAAATAGGATCATTTGATTTTATTTATTTTATCTTTAATTATTTCTATTACAAAATTATGAGAGAGGGAATAAAATGACTTTCCCAAAATAAAGAAATATTGGGGATTTAATAAAAAATCAAATAAGATTTTATTTTGGTCTTATCTGCTATTTTATTTGAATTTAGGAAAAAATGCGTGTTTTTGAAAATTGCATTTAGACCCCAAATAAATGTTCATCCTGTGCGGCTTGATTTTAGAAGCCGGGGAAAATTTATTTCGGGATTTTTGGAGTCCGTTTAGTATTCCTTTTGTTTTTTTTTCTGAGCGTAACTATTTAAAAAAACGCAACCGACCTAACGGGTCGTGTCCAACCCGGACACTATGCCCGGCTGGCTTTATAAGCCGGGGAGGCCCAGCCGGACCCCCCCCCCCCCCAAACAATAGCCGCCCTAGCCCCGCGCCGCCGCCACCTTTGCCGCCGCCGCCCCTCGTCGCGCGCTGCCCCGCCGCCCGCCGGAGCGCCGCCTCCGCCACCAGAGGTTGTCTCGCTGCCGCCGGTTTTTCTCGAAAAACCGTTCGGTTTTCCGACGTTTTTGTTCGCTTTTTTAGTTTCAGTTTTTTTAAATAGGTCGATTTTTCCGGTTTATTTAATTAGCGAGCGTTCGTCCGTTCGTTTGTTTTAACGAACATTCGTCGTTTTTCTTTTTCTCGGATTAAATCCGCGATTTTTCTACTCGTGATTCCTGATCCGATTTTTGTTTTAGTCTAAATTTTCGCTCGTTTATCGGAATCAGGCGATTCAAGCGCCTGAAGTTTCGTCTCAAAACCCTCTTTCCGTTTAACCAACTCAAATAAGTTTTTGCCACTGTAAAAATTGCCCTAGATCCATAATAGTAAACGAAGCCCGTTTCTTTTGTTGTTTGTCTTTCGTTGCTTCGTTCGATTTGATTCTTTTTGCCAACCGAAGTTCTTAAGTTGAACTTTCTTGTTAGATCTCTTATTTGAGTTTTACCTATGCATTAGTTGAGTACTTATTGTATGCTTGTTTGTTTGCGATAGAGTACCCGGAGTGCGCCGCTGGCTACTTTGAATCGCTAGGTTTCCGGGATCATCAGCAAGGCAAGTAACACTTTGATCATGTTTTCCCTTTACCTAGTTTTATTCCATTAGATCAGTCTTCACACATTGCATGATTAGGATCTAATTAAATTGTGGGTTTGGGAAGTAGTTGAGGTAGTACCTATTACCTGTTATTATCAAACCTTTGGGAGTTACTTCTACGTTTGCTTATTATGACATGCTATGCTAGTAGACGTGAATTGGGTGAGTGTATCCATGACAGATGTGAGATTGTTAATTAATGGTTTACTTAAGGTGGCAACTTAAACACACATCTGGGTGGATTGAGGCACCTGGGTATTCCAGCGATTGCCTGTTTTTCTTTTGGACCGCCACCCAGACTCAAAGGGATCATGAGATTATTCATGCTAGAAACTTCCGTGTGCAGCCACAAGCTACTATGGGCTCTAGCATAGTTGACTAACTTGTGCGAACTCTTACAGTGGTAGACTAGCAGATGTAGGGGATGTAGGTTGGTACGGTCTACCCGTTCGTAAGGTGCTAGCGCTTTTGAAAGACTATGTCTCGGTCATCCGTCTTCTCAAACACCATGTAGTGCGAGAAACCAAACGGAGGCGATTGAGACTTGTGGGGAAAAGTGCGCAAACCTCTGCAGAGTGTATAAACTAATCATGATTAGCTGTGTCCCTGGTTATGGACAACTTGAGTATCTAGTACCTGGATTATCATGTGAATCTCAACATGTTACACTAAAATTAATTTTGTTGGGTTTTGTTTAATGATGATGCTTAATTGGGATTGAGAATGCTGTCAACCATTCTCAATGTTTAACAACTACCATGATAGTTAAATAAAATTTATTCCTTTGTAGTAGGGAAAAATTGGCTTTACGCAAAACTATAACCATAGAGTTTTCCACCAGCCAAATATGCATATATGTCAGGACCCCGATTCCAAGTCACATCGATCTAGCCGGTAACACCTCATATCACTTTGCGGCCTCACGCATAGTATTCCCACGGGTGTCGCCTTACCCTGGCCCGGGACCGTTTGCGCCTTTTGGCTCACGTATATGATAGTGTCGCTAGCATCCATATGACAGAGAACCCGGGCCGACATGGCTAGTCGTGAACCCAAACTGGCACTAACCTATGGGGACAGGCATACATGAATCACATCGAGCATGTCGGTCAACAGCATGTGAATCCGGGCAATAGCATTGGGCTAACAGGACTCCGCGAACCCGGGCTGTAGCAGGCTAGGCAGGACTCCGGATGTCACCGCGTGACATTTCTCTGAAGGGACAGACACAGGAACGAAGTGAAACACATGCCGGCCAGTCAAGTGTCCTGAGCAGTAGTGCTGGGCTAGCAGGACTCCGGTGAACCGGGCTGTAGCGGACTACTATGGCTCATGGAAGCACTAGAGTACATTTCCCCATAAGAGAGGCTGCCAAGGATAAACAACTAGATTGTCGGATCCCACACATACCAAGCATTTCAATCATACACACAATATGCTCGATATGTGTAAATACAACATGGCATCACAACATAACTCTACAACTCAAGTATTTATTCATTAGGCTTCGAGGAGAGAGATATTACAAACATGGGTCTCATGACCCAACAATCATAGCATACAAATCAAAGCACATGCGGAAGCTTAACATGTCTGAGTACAGACATCTACAATGAAAAAGTCTAAGAAGCCTGACTATCTGCCAGATCCTGCCGAGGGCACAAGATCGTAGCTAAGGTAACAAGCTAAACGTCGAAGTCCACGTGGAACTACTAGCGAGACTGAAGTCTCTCTGCAAAACATGAATTACGTAAACGTGAGTACAAATGTACCCAGTAAGACTTACATCAGAACTAACTACATATACATCGGTATCAACAAAGGGGTAGTGGAGTTTAACTGCAGCAAGCCAGCTTTGACTTAGTGGCTAACTTGAACTACGACTGCAAGCAACTCTTTTGAGGTGGCGCACACAAGTCCACATATTCACCATATCAATACACCACTATGGATCTGCTCCCGTCTCCCTACGAGAACGCCATCCATAGCATTCATGCTTATCTTGCGCATTTTAGAGTATCCACTTTCACTTGTCTATGAACTATGCAAGGGGTCCAAGTTTCCATATCCGAGGAATCCGGCTATTCGAATAGATAATGAAAACCCTGCAGGGGTGTACTTATTCACACATGCTCCCACCACTTACCGTCATTTACACAACATGTACTCGGCAACCTTCAAGTGAAAGCCCAACGAGGGTGTCGGCCACGGCCTACCTAAACACTCAAGTGTCTAGTCCAGGTTTATCGCCTATCCAGGTTCCATCTGCAGGGAGTCCGGCCGAGGTTTCCACATACGGCCCCGAACGATGTGAATAGGGTTCCTGAGACACCAAACGGGCGCCCGGTACACCATGCCACGGTGTATCTACCGCATCATAGCCCACCCCTAGGGTCAGCGCTACGCACGGCCGCCAACACATAACCTACAAACACCAGAAACTAGTTGCAACTCCTGGACAGAGTACTAGGGTGATTAAGAAGCCGAGAGGGTCAATTAAGGATCCCAATGAGTGGTAGTAGTTGTTCATGGATCACAGACACAAAACTCAGTTCCTAAGAACGGTTTCAATGAGACAACCCACCATGTACTCCTACATGGCCTCTCACCGCTACCTTTACCAAATTGTGTTCACACACTTAGCTCACACACAGTAGGACATGTTCATCACCATTCCAATTCATTCTAGATGGATCAGACCCGACACAACTCTATGCAATAGCAGGCATGACAAACAAGCATGAATGAGTAGGCACATCAGGGCTCAAACAACTCCTACTCATGCTAGTGGGTTTCATCTATTTACCATGGCAATGACAGGTCATGCAGAGGAAAGGGGTTCAACTACCGCAGCATGTAACAGTTAAATCGTTGTTGTCCTAATGCAGTAAAAGAGAGCAGGAGCGAGAGAGTGGGATTGTATCGGAATGAACAAGGGGTTTTTGCTTGCCTGGCACTTCTGAAGATAGTATAACTCTTCATCAGTGTCATCGAACTCGTCGTCGAAACACGTCTACTAAGAGGGGACAATTACTGGCAAGGGAGCATAAACAACATTCAATTAATGCAATGCACAAGCAAATGAATGATATGACATATTAAGGTACTGAATTGAGCTAATGCAATAGCAAGTCATTTTAATTGAAGTGGAATTCAAACTACATCAAATTCCAACTCCAAACCTATTTTTAAAATTTACCTTAATCATGTTTTATCCTAATCAGTGGAGTTAACTTGCTCAAACATGCATGAACATGGCATAAACAGATTCTTTGGATTTTTCTGATCATTTTTCATATATAAATTATTTCCATTGGAGTTATAGATTATTTTCTGTGAATTTTTGAAATTTTAACTATTTTCTAGAATTTTCTGGTTATTAAAAATGCCAGAAAAGCTTTATGGCGTCAGCATGGTCAACAGTGACGTGAGCAGGTCAACTGACCTGGTCTAGGTCAAACCTGACCTGTCGGGCCCACTGGTCAGTGATAGAGGCACTAATCCCATGTTGACTCGTGCTTTGACTCGACGCGAGGCCCACTGTCAGTGGCTGTGTGGTGGTTAGCTGGCAGGGATTAGTGCTAATGATGGCCACATCGGCAGTCGCCGGAGTTCGGCCGAAGGCGACCAAAACTGCGGTGGCAACTCGCCGGACTTGCGCTATGAGCGTCGGCTGGATGCGCGGAGACCACCAGAAGGTAGCCCGCGCTCGACCGCGTCTAGCAGAGCGATCGAGAGGCCTCGGGGTCGCCGTAAACGACAACGACGAGCACAGAGGCGGTGGCCTGAGTTCGGCCACGACGAACACGGGGATGCGGTGCATGGCAGGAGTAGTGGGTGTGGGTTTTGGGCTTCTGGCATTGCGCTGAGCACAGTGGTGTGCTCGGTCGTGGCCCTAGGTGATGGTGGCCACGGCGACGACATGGCCGGCGGAGCCAAGCTCTCGGCCGCGAGGGAAACAGCGTAGGAGGAAGCAATCGAGCAAGGGGAGAGAGGGGTTAGATGCATAAGCTCACAGCGGATCTAACGGAAGGGTCCGCAAGCTTGGGGAAGGCTTGGACGGTGTCGGAGCCACGGCGGCGATCGTCGGCACCCGAGGATGAAGACGACGTCGATGGCGATGACACAGGGCGCCCGGCGTCTCTTGGCTTGACGGGGAGGATGAGGGAGACTTGTCGAAGCTCTTGGACTCGTCAGGGAGGCGAGGCGGTGGCTGTGGCTACGACATCGACGAGCGGCGGCGGCGACGGTGCTCGGTTGGTGAGAGAGAGACAGGGGAGGGGATGAGCTCGAGGAGGAGGCCTAGGGGGTTCCAGGGGTGTCGTGGCGGCCTTGGACGAGTCAGGGATGACGCAGGCTGGGTGGAGCTGGCCAGGCGCGTGCGCGCGCGGCGACCACGCGCTGCATCCTTCTGGCAGGAGGAGGAAGAAGACCCCCTTGCCCCTAGTGGGCTGGGCCAGGACAGGGATTGGGCCGGTGCTTCAGTAACAGGCCACAAAGGTGAGCTACAGGTAACTTTCTGTTCTGTTTTATTTTCCTTCTGTTTTTCTTTTATTTAATCTTATGCCATTGTTTTGAATTCAAACAAAATTCAACAATGCCAAAACATCCTCTGAGTATTTTTATGTTGCTTCATGGACTTTTCCAGAGGCACATAAATCATCACAGAGCATTTGATAATATATCCCACATATATTTGAATATATTTTCAAATTCAAATAGAATATTGTTTTAAATTCAGAGACCAAATTATTCCTGAAAAATGTTCCAAAATTTTGCTTAGGTATATAACCCTTGCCAAAATTCTCAAAACTATTTCTAGGGCAAGTTGGAATCACTGAATGCAATTTAAAGGGTTCTTGCCCTTCTTTTAAAATAATTTCTGAGGCTTTGAATATTCCTCATTTCAATTTCTTGAATTTAACATGATGCATGCTCACTGATGCAACTATTACACTCAAGTATTCTGGGGTTGTGACAATATAGAATAGCCTTTTTCATTCCATTACTCTCTATGTGTTATTTTGCCAGCATATTCCATGTGCTGACCCATTTTGGGCTGCAACGTTAATGTTGCAGACTTTTCAGACGACGATTAAGGAGTTTTTAGGTCGTGGTTCTATACTCAGTCATGCCGTTGGAGTTGATGGACCCACTTATCTTCCAAGCCTTCCGCTGTTATCGATATTAGATGGCCTTAAGCCATATTTATTGTAATAAGTTCTCTTTTGAGACACTCGATGTAATAAGTGTGTGATTGCTACTCTGTTATAAATCCTTCAAGTAGTGTGTGGTGTCAGCATTACTGATCCAGGGATGACGCCTGAGCACAGAGATTGGACCGTTTGAGGTCTAGTCGCTACAGGTTAGTCCCAAAAATAATATAAAAGTGTTTGATAAATCCCAAAAACATGCAAAACAGATAATATAATAGCATGGAACAATGAAAAATTATAGATATGTTGGAGACGTATCAGCATCCCCAAGCTTAATTCCTGCTCGTCCTCGAGTAGGTAAATGATAAAAACAGAATTTTTGATGTGGAATGCTACCTAACATATTTATCCATGTAATATTCTTTATTGTGGCAAGAATATTCAGATCCATAAGATTCAAGACAAAACTTTAGTATTGACATAAAAATAATAATACTTCAAGCATACTAACAAAGCAATCATGTCTTCTCAAAATAATATGGCCAAAGAAAGTTATACCTACAAAATCATATAGTCTGGCTATGCTCCATCTTCACCACACAAAAAATTTAAATCATGCACAACCCCGATGACAAGCCAAGCAATTGTTTCGTACTTTTG
This sequence comes from Triticum urartu, assembly GCF_056163025.1. Lineage (NCBI taxonomy): Eukaryota > Viridiplantae > Streptophyta > Magnoliopsida > Poales > Poaceae > Triticum > Triticum urartu. The sequence continues at coordinate 276,775,615 of NC_141877.1, forward strand.
ATGTTCTCAAACTTTTTCAATCTTCACGCAATACATGAGCGTGAGCCATGGATATAGCACTATACGTGGAATAGAAGGGTGGTTGTGGAGAATACAAAAAGGGAGAAGATAGTCTCACATCAACTAGGCATATCAACGGGCTATGGAGATGCCCATCAATAGATATCAATGTGAGTGAGTAGGGATTGCCATGCAACGGATGCACTTGAGCTATAAGTGTATGAAAGCTCAACAAAGGAACCTAGTGGGTGTGCATCCAACCTGCTTGCTCACGAAGACCTAGGGAATTTTGAGGAAGACCATCATTGGAATATACAAGCCAAGTTCTATAATGAAAGATTCCCACTAGTATATGAAAGTGGCATCATAGGAGACTCTCTATCATGAAGATCATGGTGCTACTTTGAAGAACAAATGTGGTAAAAGGATAGTAGCATTGCCCCTTCTCTTATTTTTTTGGGGCCTTCTCTTCTTCTTCTATTTTTGCCTCTTTTTTCTCTTTTTTTAGTCCAGAGTCTCATCCCGACTTGTGGGGGAATCAAAGTCTCCATCATCCTTTCCTCACTGGGACAGTGCTCTAATAATGACGATCATCACACTTTTATATACTTACAACTCAAGGATTACAACTCGATACTTAGAACAAGATATGACTCTATATGAATGCCTCCGGCGGTGTACCGGGATGTGCAATGACTCATTAGTGACGTATGAAAGAATTATGAACTATGGCTTTGCCACAAATACGATGTCAACTACATGATCATGCAAAGCAATATGACAATGATGGAGTGTGTCATAATAAACGGAATGGTGGAAAGTTGCATGGCAATATATCTCGGAATGGTTATGGAAATGCCATAATAGGTAGGTATGGTGGTTGTTTTGAGGAAGGTAAATGGTGGGTTTATGGTACCGGCAAAAGTTGCGTGGTACTGGAGAGGCTAGCAATGGTGGAAGGGTGAGAGTGCGTATAATCCATGGACTCAACATTAGTCATAAAAAACTCACATACTTATTGCAAAAATCTATTAGTTATTGAAAGAACGTACTACCCGCATGCTCATAGGGGGATAGATTGGTAGGAAAGGACCATCTCTCATCCCCGACCGCCACTCATAAGGAAGACAATCGATAAATAAATCATGCTCCGACTTCATCACATAACGGTTCACCATATGTGCATGCTACGGGAATCACAAACTTTAACACAAGTATCTCCCAAATTCACAACTACTCAACTAGCATGACTCTAATATTACCATATTCATATCTCAAAACAATCATCAAGTATCAAACTTCTCATAGTATTCAATGCACTCTATATGAAAGTTTTTATTATAGCCCTCTTGGATGCCCATCATATTTAGGACTAATTTCATAACCAGAGCAAATTACCATGTTGTTCTAAAGACTCTCAAAATAATAAAAGTGAAGCATGAGAGTTCATCTATTTCTATAAAATAAACCACCACCGTGCTCTAAAAAGATATAAGTGAAGCACTAGAACAAATGGCAAACTACTCCAAAAGATATAAGCGAAGCACAATGAGTAGTCGAATAATTATGCAACTATGTGAAGACTCTCTAACATTTAAGAATTTCAGATCTTGGTATTTTATTCAAACAGCAAGCAAAGCAAAATAAAATGACGTTCTAAGAATGGCAAACATCATGTGAAGAAGCAAAAACTTAGGATCAACCGAAACTAACCGATAGTTGTTGAAGAAGAAAGGTGGGATGCCAACCGGGACATCCCCAAGCTTAGACACTTCAGACTACTTGAAATATTATCTTGGGATGCCTTGGGCATCCCCAATCTTGAGATTTTGTGTCCCCTTAATTCCTCTCATATCACGGTCTCCCTAAATCTCAAAAGCTTCATCCACACAAAACTCAACAAGGACTCGTGAGATAAGTTAGTATAAACCATTGCAAAAACCTTATCATACTCTACAGTAGAAAATCACTAAAATTATTATTCAACATTGCATACTAAATTTCTATGCATATTTAATAGTCCTATCCTCAAATAGAATCATTAAAGAAGCAAACATATGCAAACAATGCAAACATAACAGCAATCTGCCTAAACAGGACAATCTGTAAAGAGTGCAGAAAGATTCATAATTACCTAGCTCCAAAAATTATGAAAGAAAATTCCCACTGTATTAAATTTATCAGAGCTTAATATGGAAAAGGTTTTAACATTTTATCACATTCTTACTTTTCTAGGGAATTACCGCAACAGCGGTAAACTTTCTGTTTTCAAACAGCAACATAATGACTTGTAAAATAGGCATAGTAAAGGCTATCAATACCACTTTTATTGAAATAAAAGATGCAAAACATTGTTCTAAATAACAGAAAGCAAATTCTAACAAAATAAATTGACGCTCCAAGAAAAACACATATCATGTGGTGAATAAAAATATAGCTCCAAGTAAAGTTACCGATGAACGAAGACGAAAGAGGGGATGCCTTCCGGGGCATCCCCAAGCTTAGGCTCTTGATTTTCCTTGAATATTACCTTGGGGTGCCTTGGGAATCCCCAAGCTTAGGCTCTTTCCACTCCTTATTCCATAGTACATCGAATCTTTACCCAAAACTTGAAAACTTCACAACACAAAACTTAACAGAAAACTCGTAAGCTCCGTTAGTATAAGAAAATAAATCACCACTTAGGTACTGTTGTGAACTCATTCTAAATTCATATTGGTGTAATATCTACTGTATTCCAACTTATCGATGGTTCATACCCTCCGATACTACTCATAGATTCATCAAAATAAGCAAACAACACCAAGAAAACAGAATCTGTCAAAAACAGAACAGGTTGTAGTAATCTGTAGGTTCCGAATACTTATGTAACACCAAAAATCCTGAGAAATTAGGAAATTCTAGGGAATTTGTTTAATGATCTACCGCAATTGGAATTGGTATTTTATCGCTCTCTGGTAAGAAATGAAAATTATTCTCGTGAGCGCATACTTTCTGTTTTTTTAAAGCAAGATCAAATAACAATCATCCAAGAAGGTCCTAAAGGCTTTACTTGGCACAAACACTAATTAAAACATAAAAACAAAATCATAATAGAGGATAGATGATTAATTTATTACTAAACAGGAACAAAAAGCAAGTGTGACGCCCGGATAATTAAGCTACAGTGATCCCACACTAATGATGCCACGTCACCTCGTTTATAGTTGCTAATCTCGAGTTAGTTCGAAACCGATTCAAATTCAAAATCAAAATCAAGCAAACAATAAAAGATTTTCAAATATTAAAACTAAAATGTTCAATAAATAGTAGATAAATCAGAGGCTATGATAAAATTGTATACAACATTATTGAAATTTGATAAGTGACTTAAACAACCTCAAACAGTGGCTGAAAACATTATTTACTAACCTTTTTATTAATAAAAAAAATAAATATGAAATGATAATTACCCCAAACTAGTTTTTGGTGGTAGGATATATTGTGATGTGAATTGTGGGCCAACTCTCATATTTTACAAAACTCATATGGTGCCCAAACAATTAGCCAAAACAGAAAAGGAAATAAATAAAAGAAAAGAAAATACATAACAAAAAAAAAGAAACCCCCCAGGCTAACTGGGCCTCGGCCCAGCCAGTGGCCTGCCAGGCCGGCCCACTCCCTCCCCTGGCCTATAACCCCGTGGGGGCACCGAACCCTAGCACGATCCCCACTCCCCCCCCCCCCCCGCCGCTCTCCCCTTCCCCGATCGGATCGGGGCAAACCCCCCACTCCCCTCGCTCCTCGCACTCCCCCGCTGCCCACTTTGCCGACGGCGCTCCCCGACGCCTCTCGTCGTCTCAGGCGTCGCCCCGCCATCGTCGCCTTGACCCCGTCGCGCGCCTCCCCGTCCTCGCCCCCTTCCCGATCCAGAAATGGATCAGGGCTCGACCTCAACGCCGTCCGATGCCGCCTGCCGGAGCCACCTCGCCGGAGCCTCTCCGCCTCGATCCCCGTCACCCCGCCGCCGTTCACCATCGCCACCGCCGCCCAGCTCCCTCCTCCTCAACCCTCCATCCCAGCGCCCCCCCACGCTCGGCTGGTTCTGGATCGGGGAGGGGCCCGATCCCGCGTCGCCCCGCACCCCCGATTCCGTCGCCCGTTGCCGCGACGGCCTCGCGTCCTCGTCCTCCTCCCCGAGCTCCGCAGGACGTCGTGCTCGTCACACCGACGCCAACCGCCGCCGCCTGGAACCGTCGTCCTCATCCCCACCTCGCCGGACGGCCTCGACCTCCCCCGGCTTCACCGAGCCCTCCACGAGCTCCGCTGTGAGCCTCTCCGACGACCCCCACCTCCTCCCTCAATCAGGTTCTCGTCACCGCCGCGTCGTGTTTTCCCCTGCTGCTGCTCCCCTGACACCACAGCGCTCACCTGCTGCCGCGCCGTCCCGCCTCCGCCCTGTTCCGGCCGGCGCCATCGCGGCCCTTGGCCGCCGGAGCCCGTACCCGGCTCCCCCCCCATCGCCCGGGCAGGCTACGGCCTCGGGCATGGGCACCACACCCGCTGCCCGCTAGCGCCGGCGTCCGCTAAGGCCCCCTGACCCAATGACATGTGGGGCCTAGCCCCTGGAACGTTTATATATAAAAAAAATTTTATAAACAATAATAATTACATTAATTAATTAATTAAGGAATTAATTAAGTTAATTAATCATAATCAGATTAACCTAATTAACTAATTAGTTTAATTAAACAGTACTTAGATTAGTTAAACACTAATTAGGCTGAACAATCAATGACATGCGGGACCCACACATAGTTGACCGAGTCAACTGCTTAGTTGACTGCTGATGTCAGCATGATGTCATGCTGACGTCATCTTTTACTATTCTGGATAATGTTGAATTATATATTTAATTCCAAGAATTAATAAAACTTTAGAAAATCATTTTAAAATAAACCGTAACTCGGATCGAAAAACTTTGTACATGAAAGTTGCTCAGAACGACGAGGCAAATCCGGATACGTAGCCCGTTCGTCCGCCACACATCCCTAACATACCGAACTCGCAACTTTCCCCCTCCGGCTCCTCTGCCCGAAAACGCGAAACACCGGGGATACTTTCCCGGATGTTTCCCCCCTTCACCGGTACCACCTATCCCTACGTTAGGTCACCTCTAGCACAACGTATTGCCGCTTCTTGCTTTTTGTTACATTTGATTGGTCTGTTATTTATTGTGTTCCCCTTCCGTTACTTCTTTCCGGTAGACCCTGAGACCGATGCCGGTACCCCTGTGATCGACTACATCGACGACCCCTCCTTGTCTGAGCAACCAGGCAAGCCCCCCCTTTGATCACCAGATATCACCTACTCTTCTCTATACTGCTTGCATTAGAGTAGTGTAGCATGTTACTGCTTCCCGTTAATCCTATACTGATGCATAGCCTGTCCTTGCTACTACTGTTGTTACCTTACCTGCAATCCTAATGCTTAGTATAGGATGCTAGTTTTTCATCAGTGGCCCTACATCCTTGTCCGTCTGCCATGCTATACTATCGGGCCGTGATCACTCGGGAGTTGATCACGGGTATATACTATATACTTTATACATGATAAATGTGTTGACTAAAGACGGGTCGGCTTGAGGAGCACCCGCGAGTGGATCTTTGAGGCGGAGCGACAGGGCAGGTTCCGACCACCTAGGAGAGAGGTGGGCCTGGCCCTGGTCGACGTTCGCGAATACTTAACACGCTTAACGAGATCTGGATATTTAATCCGAGTCTGGCCATTTGGTCTATACGCACTAACCATCTACGCGGGAGTAGTTATGGGTATCCCGGCGTCGTGGTATCAGCCGAAGCCTTCGTGACGTCAGCGACTGAGTGGCGCGCGCCGGATTGGAACGTAAGCCTGCTCTTGTATTAAGGGGGCTAGTTCTGCTTCCGGCCGCGTACGCAACGTGCAGGTGTGCTAAGGGCGATGGGCCCAGACCCCTGTGCGCTTAGGTTTAGACCGGCGTGCTGACCTCTCTGTTGTGCCTAGGTGGGGCTGCGACGTGTTGATCTTTCGAGGCCGGGCATGACCCAGGAAAGTGTGTCCGGCCAAATGGGATCGAGCGTGTTGGGGTATGTGGTGCACCCCTGCAGGGAAGTTAATCTATTCGAATAGCCGTGATCTTCGGTAACAGGACGACTTGGAGTTGTACCTTGACCTTATGACAACTAGAACCGGATACTTAATAAAACACACCCTTCCAAGTGCCAGATACAACCGGTGGTCGCTCTCTCACAGGGCGACGAGGGGAGGATCATCGGTTAGGGTTATGCTATGCGATGCTACTTGGAGGTCTTCAGTCTACTCCCTTCTACATGCCGCAAGACGGAGGCTGCCAGAAGCGTAGTCTTCGAAAGGACTAGCTATCCCCCTCTTATTCCGGCTTTCTGCAGTTCAGTCTACATATGATAGCCTTATTCCATGTGATACCAATGCATACATATGTAGTGTAGCTCCTTGCTTGCGAGTACTTTGGATGAGTACTCACGGTTGCTTTCTCCCTCCTTTCCCCCTTTCCTTCTTCCTGGTTGTCGCAACCAGATGTTGGAGCCCAGGAGCCAGACGCCACCGTCGACGACGACACCTACTGCACCGGAGGTGCCTACTACTACGTGATGCCCGCTGACGACGACCAGGAGTAGTGAGGCGGATCCCAGGCAGGAGGCCTGCGCCTCTTTCGATCTGTATCCCAGTTTGTGCTAGCCTTCTTAAGGCGAACTTGTTTAACTTATGTCTGTACTCAGATATTGTTGCTTCCGCTGACTCGTCTATGATCGAGCTCTTGTATTCGAGCCTTCGAGGCCCCTGGCTTGTAATATGATGCTTGTATGACTTATTTTATTTGTAGAGTTGTGTTGTGATATCTTCCCGTGGGTCCCTGATCTTGATCGTACACGTTTGCGTGTATGATTAGTGTACGATTAAATCGGGGGCGTCACAAGTTGGTATCAGAGCGGACTGCCTGTAGGAATCCCCCTTTCCAACTCCTTGGCCGAAGTTGAGTCTAGTCGATGAAAACTATTTTACTAACATGGCTGTGTGGCCCATGGGCCCACGTCGCCATCGGGTGGTAGTAGTATCTTTTATTCCTCGACCTATACTCTGGGACTCCGACCTCTCTTCTATTCGGGTTTAAATGATTTTGCTAAATCTAACATTAAGATCTCGTTATCACTTTCACCCGGAGAGCCCCTTGTTATTGATGATCGTCTGCTGCACCAGAAGACCCTGAAGATATTCTCCGCTATTAACCCGAGAACTTGTGTTCATCGCATTTACAATTTCTCTTCTACCGTCAACCCTTATGATAACTACTTGCAGTTGTCATTCGTACATTCATCCCCAGTTGGTCTTGTTATTACAAGATACCCCGAAATACTCGTCGTTGTTTCGATAATCCTTTGAGCTTAGTGCCTTGCTGTTCATTGTCACCTGAATACCCAAACGGATAATTCTCGCACTTATCGAGTATCCGCTCATCCCCAGATATTCATGCAGTTCACAAAATTCTTCGAAATACCATTCGGTCTTCCGAAAATCCTGAGCAACCTATTGCTCCTGAAATTCTTGCTTGCTTGCATTATGGTTAATCCCATAAGTATAGTAATCTTATTGGCAACCTTTGACACTATCATTTTGAGTCCATTGATTCGACAAGTTGCGAAGGCTCGCAATCCTCACTCAGATCATAGAATTCATCCTTCCAGCTCAGACGTCATTTTAAACATGGGCTGGTTCTCGACCAATCAAATTGCCATCGATTGTACCCCTAAGTCTATTCAACTTGTCCGTCCTTGATCAGAGCATTTGCTCCTGATCCCTTGATTTGAAAATCATAATTCCTTTGTTATTTAAACGTTGAATTATTCAGATGTTCTGTAAAACGATGCATTTGCATTCTTTCTTCCTCTGATTGGGTATCGATACTCACATCAGCTCCATTGTGGATCACCATATCCACTGTTGGATTATTATCCGACAATGTCCTTCATAATTAATCACCTTGTGAGTTCTTTCTCCGATACATAATGCCTTTGGTAATTTGTATCCTCTCCTTTTGCCAACCATGCTCTGCTTTCGAGCTAGTAATATTTACTCATGAAACTTGTGGAATATATTTCTAAGATATCCCGATGGGTTGAACATTATGCCTTCCTTAATCTGTGTGAACCCGAAAACTTTTCAGCGGTCTTACTCCTCTAGTAATTCACCTGGTAGGTTTTCAAACTGAAATCGTTTTATTAGAGCTGTGAATGAAAGGTTATGCATTGAAGAAGTGGGAGTCGACCTTGGACCTTTGTGTTCATGCCCATGGACACGATGTAGATCCTATCATGGAAGCTTCTTGTAATAATAATTATTTCCTTAATATAATATCCTTTGGTATTGGTGAATTGATCCTTTGCAAGCGTGGTTCCGACCATATGTTCTTCTTAGATCCCATTTGTCGGGCAAGTTTAAGCACTTGTCTTCTGTGGATCGATACACCATTCTAACCTTTACTTTGATCTTTCGTCGAGTATTACCCCCTCTGGTATCTCGAGATTATCACGGAACTGCATAACTTCTTATGCGTTCTTCATCAAGTATTACATTCTCACTGATTCCGAATTTTTTTTTTTCTTTCACGGGCTCTGAGTTAATAAACACTCAAAGACATCGATAACTGAATCGAGTTCACACCGCGATTAAACAAATCTTGGTAACCTTCATTACTTACGAATTTGAACTCGATCACGTAAATCCTAACCTGCTCGGCTATATCATTATCGTGCCGATTTTAACTGTGCTACCTGGTCCTTAACCCCGGAGCACAACTTTCGATGATGAGCTAAGCTTACATCGATCTCCCTCATCATTCCATTTCGCCTTGAACAACAAGCTTGATTTCGAGTTTGTGTCATAACTGTGGTTCCAATAACCTCTTGCTTCATCATTCCTTTGGCTTGGTGTCATCGCTGATCAATTACATCCTCATGAAATCTCTTGACAAAATTTGTCGTGATCATCATCAACAATTGACTCCTTCCAAGGTATCAATTGAATTCATGATGAGAAATACCATCCTTGACCTCGATGATTTGTTTTATCATCTACCACTTTATTGCCTTCCGTTCAACACAAACTTGTTCGTGTTTTGTGTTATACCTTGCTATCCAACATTGGTTCTCCTTTACCTTGGAGTATTACCATCCTTTATGTCAAGAATGTCGTGAGAATTTCACCACCTCTTGATAATTCTTGATATAGGTGATACTTATCGCCATCACCATTCTTGTCTTGGTCCCCGTGTTGTTCCTAACCGGAATACCGACAAATGGACTAGTAATTTTAAAACTTCTAGCAACCTTATTGCTTTGAAGTTAATGGTCGACATCTCATTCTAGGCCATTTGTTATCGAATCACCTTCTAACATTGATTATGCTACCTAAGACCGTAGTTCGGGTGCACCTTCTACCAATGTTTAATTGTGTATGTTTTCCTCGAGCATACCTCACTATATCATTTGATCTGACAAATGTTATCTCTTTGTTCGCATAATTGTGGAAATCCATCTTTTGGAAATCCCAATGATTTGTCGCTGAGTTCATCAGCCACCTCCTCATCCTCTCCTTGGTTTACTGATGAACTCTTGTTTCGAAACTCGCTTCCATAGTTCATTTCCCGAGAATCTTACGAGGTCTTCTCGTCAATTCTTGTCGTACCTTTTTATCTCAGGCATCCTGAGTCTGAGGTATCCTGACTCCAATCAGATCTGAAACTCGGTCAGATATGATGGTTGGAATATTTTCCAAGAGTCATAACATTGGTCCTTATATGACCCGGTAAGATGATGTCATGCCTAGCACACCTGGCCGGAGGACCTATTGTTATAGTTTCCTTTTCAGCAAGGTTATCCACTCTTCCATGAGGAAATTGTAAGACTTATTCTACAAGTGATTCCTAATAGACCCTTTGTGTTTCCAAAAGTCTGATATTCACCTGTTGACCATGTCCATGCTATCTTGAAGCATGTCTGTGGTACTCCGATTTTGAACAGGAACAATTGAAGCCCAATGTTAAATGTTTCCTGCTCAATTATCCGAACACCGTTGTATGGATAATGTCATGAAAATTCTCTCCCATACCTAAAGAGTTTTCTACATTATATCATGTCATGGATATCATGATCTGCTTGTCCTTGGGTAGGATATACCCTTGAAATATGTATTTAAACACATTTTCCTTTCCATTGTTCAGTTTAAACTAATGATCACATTTTCCTCTCCATTGGTTTGTTGACCTTTCTTGTGATCTATATAATCTAAGCAGTAATAATTCATTGCTTATGTAAACACCTCGGTGTACCATTCTGTCAGCAAGACCCTGTTACTATTGTTGAAAACTTTCTGGTAACCGCCGATAGACGAGAACTCTACCTATTGGTCCGCCTCGTTCAACGAGCAGGAAAATGGTTCTCTTCGTCCCTCGCCCTTGGTACCGATGTTGTTGCCGACATAACCGACAGACTATCCTCTGACATGCCTTGCTTTCATGATCGGGCAATACGTCACCGCCCTTCCTGCTTTTAACCCACATGGTGGGCCCATAACCCACAGTTCCTCAGGATCGAAACCTGACTCTCCTATACACCCCCCTGTTTTTAAGGTTGTTCCTCGCACCTGGCCTCGTATGTAATTCACGAGCCACCTTCCGTGTGATCCTCAATCCTGGTATTAAACACAATACTTGTTTCCGTTGCTTTGAACCCCTTTCACACTCTGTTTCAGGCAACGAACGATTGCCTACCCGCTTGAAACTTCTCATGGTACCTCCTTACTTTACTCTCGATATTTTCTTAAGTATTAGTTCGAGAGTTACTTTCCGCCACCTTCCCCGATGTTAACTACCAGATAGTCAACCTTGCAGAGGTCTGTTCTCCCGGAATATACCCACCCTTTATTCTTTCGTAAGTACGATTGAGTTCTCGAAGAAAGGAAGCCGACTTCATCATGATGACTGAAGCATAGGGATGAAGACATCAATGTTATGGATCGACCTCTTCGAGAAGAGCAACAACGATCAAGAAGAATCACTAGGATTTCGTAACCTATTCTTCCCCCTTACACACCTCTTAAATCTCGGGACGAGATTTCTTGTAGTGGAGGAGAATTGTGACGCCCGGATAATTAAGCTACAGTGATCCCACACTAATGATGCCACGTCACCTCGTTTATAGTTGCTAATCTCGAGTTAGTTCGAAACCGATTCAAATTCAAAATCAAAATCAAGCAAACAATAAAAGATTTTCAAATATTAAAACTAAAATGTTCAATAAATAGTAGATAAATCAGAGGCTATGATAAAATTGTATACAACATTATTGAAATTTGATAAGTGACTTAAACAACCTCAAACAGTGGCTGAAAACATTATTTACTAACCTTTTTATTAATAAAAAAAATAAATATGAAATGATAATTACCCCAAACTAGTTTTTGGTGGTAGGATATATTGTGATGTGAATTGTGGGCCAACTCTCATATTTTACAAAACTCATATGGTGCCCAAACAATTAGCCAAAACAGAAAAGGAAATAAATAAAAGAAAAGAAAATACATAACAAAAAAAAAGAAACCCCCCAGGCTAACTGGGCCTCGGCCCAGCCAGTGGCCTGCCAGGCCGGCCCACTCCCTCCCCTGGCCTATAACCCCGTGGGGGCACCGAACCCTAGCACGATCCCCACTCCCCCCCCCCCCCCGCCGCTCTCCCCTTCCCCGATCGGATCGGGGCAAACCCCCCACTCCCCTCGCTCCTCGCACTCCCCCGCTGCCCACTTTGCCGACGGCGCTCCCCGACGCCTCTCGTCGTCTCAGGCGTCGCCCCGCCATCGTCGCCTTGACCCCGTCGCGCGCCTCCCCGTCCTCGCCCCCTTCCCGATCCAGAAATGGATCAGGGCTCGACCTCAACGCCGTCCGATGCCGCCTGCCGGAGCCACCTCGCCGGAGCCTCTCCGCCTCGATCCCCGTCACCCCGCCGCCGTTCACCATCGCCACCGCCGCCCAGCTCCCTCCTCCTCAACCCTCCATCCCAGCGCCCCCCCACGCTCGGCTGGTTCTGGATCGGGGAGGGGCCCGATCCCGCGTCGCCCCGCACCCCCGATTCCGTCGCCCGTTGCCGCGACGGCCTCGCGTCCTCGTCCTCCTCCCCGAGCTCCGCAGGACGTCGTGCTCGTCACACCGACGCCAACCGCCGCCGCCTGGAACCGTCGTCCTCATCCCCACCTCGCCGGACGGCCTCGACCTCCCCCGGCTTCACCGAGCCCTCCACGAGCTCCGCTGTGAGCCTCTCCGACGACCCCCACCTCCTCCCTCAATTAGGTTCTCGTCACCGCCGCGTCGTGTTTTCCCCTGCTGCTGCTCCCCTGACACCACAGCGCTCACCTGCTGCCGCGCCGTCCCGCCTCCGCCCTGTTCCGGCCGGCGCCATCGCGGCCCTTGGCCGCCGGAGCCCGTACCCGGCTCCCCCCCCATCGCCCGGGCAGGCTACGGCCTCGGGCATGGGCACCACACCCGCTGCCCGCTAGCGCCGGCGTCCGCTAAGGCCCCCTGACCCAATGACATGTGGGGCCTAGCCCCTGGAACGTTTATATATAAAAAAAATTTTATAAACAATAATAATTACATTAATTAATTAATTAAGGAATTAATTAAGTTAATTAATCATAATCAGATTAACCTAATTAACTAATTAGTTTAATTAAACAGTACTTAGATTAGTTAAACACTAATTAGGCTGAACAATCAATGACATGCGGGACCCACACATAGTTGACCGAGTCAACTGCTTAGTTGACTGCTGATGTCAGCATGATGTCATGCTGACGTCATCTTTTACTATTCTGGATAATGTTGAATTATATATTTAATTCCAAGAATTAATAAAACTTTAGAAAATCATTTTAAAATAAACCGTAACTCGGATCGAAAAACTTTGTACATGAAAGTTGCTCAGAACGACGAGGCAAATCCGGATACGTAGCCCGTTCGTCCGCCACACATCCCTAACATACCGAACTCGCAACTTTCCCCCTCCGGCTCCTCTGCCCGAAAACGCGAAACACCGGGGATACTTTCCCGGATGTTTCCCCCCTTCACCGGTACCACCTATCCCTACGTTAGGTCACCTCTAGCACAACGTATTGCCGCTTCTTGCTTTTTGTTACATTTGATTGGTCTGTTATTTATTGTGTTCCCCTTCCGTTACTTCTTTCCGGTAGACCCTGAGACCGATGCCGGTACCCCTGTGATCGACTACATCGACGACCCCTCCTTGTCTGAGCAACCAGGCAAGCCCCCCCTTTGATCACCAGATATCACCTACTCTTCTCTATACTGCTTGCATTAGAGTAGTGTAGCATGTTACTGCTTCCCGTTAATCCTATACTGATGCATAGCCTGTCCTTGCTACTACTGTTGTTACCTTACCTGCAATCCTAATGCTTAGTATAGGATGCTAGTTTTTCATCAGTGGCCCTACATCCTTGTCCGTCTGCCATGCTATACTATCGGGCCGTGATCACTCGGGAGTTGATCACGGGTATATACTATATACTTTATACATGATAAATGTGTTGACTAAAGACGGGTCGGCTTGAGGAGCACCCGCGAGTGGATCTTTGAGGCGGAGCGACAGGGCAGGTTCCGACCACCTAGGAGAGAGGTGGGCCTGGCCCTGGTCGACGTTCGCGAATACTTAACACGCTTAACGAGATCTGGATATTTAATCCGAGTCTGGCCATTTGGTCTATACGCACTAACCATCTACGCGGGAGTAGTTATGGGTATCCCGGCGTCGTGGTATCAGCCGAAGCCTTCGTGACGTCAGCGACTGAGTGGCGCGCGCCGGATTGGAACGTAAGCCTGCTCTTGTATTAAGGGGGCTAGTTCTGCTTCCGGCCGCGTACGCAACGTGCAGGTGTGCTAAGGGCGATGGGCCCAGACCCCTGTGCGCTTAGGTTTAGACCGGCGTGCTGACCTCTCTGTTGTGCCTAGGTGGGGCTGCGACGTGTTGATCTTTCGAGGCCGGGCATGACCCAGGAAAGTGTGTCCGGCCAAATGGGATCGAGCGTGTTGGGGTATGTGGTGCACCCCTGCAGGGAAGTTAATCTATTCGAATAGCCGTGATCTTCGGTAACAGGACGACTTGGAGTTGTACCTTGACCTTATGACAACTAGAACCGGATACTTAATAAAACACACCCTTCCAAGTGCCAGATACAACCGGTGGTCGCTCTCTCACAGGGCGACGAGGGGAGGATCATCGGTTAGGGTTATGCTATGCGATGCTACTTGGAGGTCTTCAGTCTACTCCCTTCTACATGCCGCAAGACGGAGGCTGCCAGAAGCGTAGTCTTCGAAAGGACTAGCTATCCCCCTCTTATTCCGGCTTTCTGCAGTTCAGTCTACATATGATAGCCTTATTCCATGTGATACCAATGCATACATATGTAGTGTAGCTCCTTGCTTGCGAGTACTTTGGATGAGTACTCACGGTTGCTTTCTCCCTCCTTTCCCCCTTTCCTTCTTCCTGGTTGTCGCAACCAGATGTTGGAGCCCAGGAGCCAGACGCCACCGTCGACGACGACACCTACTGCACCGGAGGTGCCTACTACTACGTGATGCCCGCTGACGACGACCAGGAGTAGTGAGGCGGATCCCAGGCAGGAGGCCTGCGCCTCTTTCGATCTGTATCCCAGTTTGTGCTAGCCTTCTTAAGGCGAACTTGTTTAACTTATGTCTGTACTCAGATATTGTTGCTTCCGCTGACTCGTCTATGATCGAGCTCTTGTATTCGAGCCTTCGAGGCCCCTGGCTTGTAATATGATGCTTGTATGACTTATTTTATTTGTAGAGTTGTGTTGTGATATCTTCCCGTGGGTCCCTGATCTTGATCGTACACGTTTGCGTGTATGATTAGTGTACGATTAAATCGGGGGCGTCACAGCAAGCAACAAAAATTAAATTGGGTTGCCTCCCAAAAAGCGCTATCGTTTAACGCCCCTAGCTAGGCATGATGATTTCAATGATGCTCACATAAAAGATAAGAATTGTAATATAAAGAGAGCATCATGAAGAATATGACTAGGACATTTAAGTCTAACCCACTTCCTATGCATAGGGATTTTTTGAGCAAACAACTTATGGGAACAATAATCAACTTGCATAGGAAGGTAAAACAAGCATAACTTCAAAATTTTAAGAACATAGAAAGGAAACTTGATATTATCGCAATTCCTACAAGTATATATTCCTCCCTCATAATAATTTTCAGTAGCATAATGAATGAATTGAAAAATATAACCAGCACCTAAAGCATTCTTTTCACGATCTACAAGCATAGAAAATTTACTACACTCCACATAGGCAAAATTCTTCTCATGAATAGTAGTGGGAGCAAACTAAACAAAATAACTATCATGTGAGGCATAATCCAATTGAAAACTAAAATCATGATGACAAGTTTCATGGTTATCATAAATATTTATAGCATACATGTCATCACCATAATCATCATAGGTAGCAACTTTGTTCTCATAATCAATTGGAACCTCTTCCAAAATATTGGATTTGTCACAAAATAAAGTCATGACCTGTCCAAATCCACTTTCATCAATATAATCATCATAAATAGGAGGCATGCTTTCATCATAATAAATTTTCTCATCAAAACTTGGGGGACAAAAAATATCATCTTCATCAAACATAGCTTCCCCAAGCTTGTGGTTTTGCATATCATTAGCATCATGGATATTCAAGGAATTCATACTAACAACATTGCAATCATGCTCATAATTCAAATATTTAGTGCCAAACATTTTAATGAATTCTTCTTCTAACACTTTGGCACAATTTTCCTTCCCATCATACTCACAAAAGATAATAAAAATATGAAGCGTATGAGGTAAACTCAATTCCATTTTTTTGTAGTTTTCTTTTATAGACTAAACTAGTGATAAAACAAGAAACAAAAAGATTCGATTGCAAGATCTAAAGATATACCTTCAAGTGCTAACCTCCCCGGCAACGGCACCAGAAAAGAGCTTGACGTCTACTACACAACCTTCTTCTTGTAAACATTGTTGGGCCTCCAAGTGCAGAGGTTTGTAGGACAGTAGAAAATTTCCCTCAAGTGGATGACCTAAGGTTTATCAACCCGTGGGAGGCGTAGGATGAAGATGGTCTCTCTCAAGCAACCCTGCAACCAAATAACAAAGAGTCTCTTGTGTCCCCAACACACCCAATACAATGGTAAATTGTATAGGTGCGCTAGTTCGGTGAAGAGATGGTGATACAAGTGCAATATGGATGGTAGATAAAGGTTTTTGTAATCTGAAAATATAAAAACACCAAGGTAACTAATGATAAAAGTGAGCACAAATGATATTGCAGTGCGTTGAAACAAGGCCTAGGGTCCATACTTTCACTAGTGTAAGTTCTCTCAACAATAATAACATAATTTGATCATATAACTATCCCTCAACATGCAACAAAGAGTCACTCCAAAGTCACTAATAGCGGAGAACAAACGAAGAGATTACGGTAGGGTACGAAACCACCTCAAAGTTATCCTTTCTGATCAATCTATTCAAGATTCCGTAGTAAAATAACATGAAGCTATTCTTTCCGTTCAATCTATCGTAGAGTTCGTACTAGAATAACACCTTAAGACACAAATCAACCAAAACCCTAATGTCACCTAGATACTCCAATTTCACCTCAAGTATCTGTGGGTATGGTTATACGATATGCATCACACAATCTCAGATTCATCTATTCGACCAACACAAAGTACTTCAATGAGTGCCCAAAGTTTCTACCAGAGAGTCAAGACGAAAACGTGTGCCAACCCCTATGCATAGGTTCATGGGCGGAACCCGCAAGTTGATCACCAAAACATACATCAAGTGAATCAATAGAATACCCCATTGTCACCACAGGTATCCCATGCAAGACATACATCAAGTGTTCTCAAATCCTTAAAGACTCAATCCTATAAGATAACTACACAGGGAAAACTCAATCCATTACAAGAGAGTAGAGGGGGAGAAACATCATCAGATCGAACTATAATAGCAAAGCTCACGATACATCAAGATCGTACCACCTCAAGAACACGAGAGAGAGAGAGATCAAACACATACCTATTGGTACATACCCTCAGCCCCGAGGGAGAACTACTCCCTCCTCGTCATGGAGAGCACCGGGATGATGAAGATGGCCACCGGAGAGGGATTCCCCCCTCCGGTAGGGTGCCGGAATGGGTCTAGATTGATTTTCGGTGGCTACGGAGGCTTTTGGCGGCGGAACTCTCGATCTATTGTGCTCCCTGAAGTTTTTAGGGTATATGGGTATATATGGGAGGAAGAAGTACGTCGGTGGACCTCCGGGCTGTCCACGAGGCAGGGGGGCGCGCCCCCACCCTCATGGGAAGCCCGTGACTCTCCTGGTCCATCTCCGATACTCCGTGGGCTTCTTCTCACCCAAAAATAAGTCCCGTGAAGTTTCAGGTCAATTGGACTCCGTTTGATTTTCTTTTTATGTGATACTCTAAAATAAGGAAAAAACAGAAACTGGCACTGGGCTCTGTGTTAATAGGTTAGTCCCAAAAATAATATAAAAGTGTTTAAGAAAACCCAAAAACATCCAAAATAGATAATATAATAGCATGGAACTATCAAAAATTATAGATACGTTGGAGACGTATCAGCATCCCCAAGCTTAATTCCTGCTCATCCTCGAGTAGGTAAATGATAAAAACAGAATTTTTGATGTGGAATGCTACGTAACATATTTATCCACATAATCTTCTTTATTGTTGCAAGAATATTCAGATCCATAAGATTCAAGACAAAAGTTTAATATTGACATAAAAATAATAATACTTCAAGCATACTAACAAAGCAATCATGTCTTCTCAAAATAACATGGCCAAAGGAAGTTATCCCTACAAAATCATATAGTCTGGCTATGCTCCATCTTCATCACACAAAATATTTAAAACATGCACAACCCCGATGACAAGCCAAGCAATTGTTTCATACTTTTGATGTTCTCAAACTTTTTCAATCTTCACGCAATACATGAGCGTGAGCCATGGATATAGCACTATATGTGGAATAGAAGGGTGGTTGTGGAGAAGACAAAAAGGGAGAAGATAGTCTCACATCAACTAGGCATATCAACGGTCTATGGAGATGCCCATCAATAGATATCAATGTAAGTGAGTAGGGATTGCCATGCAACGGATACACTAGAGCTATAAGTGTATGAAAGCTCAACAAAAGAAACTAGTGGGTGTGCGTCCAACTTGCTTGCTCACGAAGACCTAGGGCATTTTGAGGAAGCCCATCATTGGAATATACAAGCGAAGTTCTATAATGAAAGATTCCCACTAGTATATGAAAGTGACAGCATAGGAGACTCTCTATCATGAAGATCATGATGCTACTTTGAAGCACAAATGTGGTAAAAGGATAGTAGCATTGCCCCTTCTCTCATTTTTTGGGGCCTTCTCTTCTTCTTCTTTTTTGCCTCTTTTTCTCTTTTTTAGTATGGAGTCTCATCCCGACTTGTGGGGGAATCATAGTCTCCATCATCCTTTCCTCACTGGGACAGTGCTCTAATAGTGATGATCATCACACTTCTATATACTTACAACTCAAGGATTACAACTCGATACTTAGAACAAGATATGACTCTATATGAATGCCTCCGGCGGTGTACCGGGATGTCCAATGACTCATTAGTGACATGTATGAAAGAATTATGAACGGTGGCTTTGCCACAAATACGATGTCAACTACATGATCATGCAAAGCAATATGACAATGATGGAGCGTGTCATAATAAACGGAACGGTGGAAAGTTGCATGGCAATATATCTCGGAATGGCTATGGAAATGCCATAATAGGTAGGTATGGTTGCTGTTTTGAGGAAGGTAAATGGTGGGTTTATGGTACCGGCAAAAGTTGCGCGGTACTGGAAAGGCTAGCAATGGTGGAAGGGTGAGAGTGTGTATAATCCATGGACTCAACATTAGTCATAAAAAACTCACATACTTATTGCAAAATTCTATTAGTTATTGAAAGAACGTACTACGTGCATGCTCATAGGGGGATAGATTGGTAGGAAAACACCATCGCTTGTCCCTGACCGGCACTCATAAGGAATACAATCGATAAATAAAGCATGCTCCGAATTCATCACATAACGGTTCACCGTACGTGCGTGCTACGGGAATCAGAAACTTTAATACAAGTACCTCCCAAATTCACAGCTACTCAACTAGCATGACTCTAATATTACCATCTTCATATCTCAAAACAATCATAAAGTATCAAACTTCTCATAGTATTCAATGCACTCTATATGAAAGTTTTTATTATATCCCTCTTGGATGCCCATCATATTTAGGACTAATTTCATAACCAAAGCAAATTACCACTCTGTTCTAAAGACTCTCAAAATAATATAAGTGAAGCATGAGATTTTATCTATTTCTATAAAATAATACCACCATCGTGCTTTAAAAAGATATAAGTGAAGCACTAGAGCAAATGGCAAACTACTCCAAAAGATATAAGCGAAGCACAATGAGTAGTCGAATAATTATGCAACTATGTGAAGACTCTCTAACATTTAAGAATTTCAGATCTTGGTATTTTATTCAAACAGCAATAATATGAAAAGAAAATGACATTCTAAGAATGGCAAACATCATGTGAAGAAGCAAAAACTTAGGATCAACCGAAACTAACCGATAGTTGTTGAAGAAGAAAGGTGGGATGTCAACCGGGGCATCCCCAAGATTAGACTCTTGAGACTTCTTGAAATATTATATTGGGATGCCTTGGGCATCCCCAAGCTTGAGCTTTTGTGTCTCCTTAATTCCTCTCATATCACGGTCTCCCTAAATCTCAAAAGCTTCATCCACACAAAACTCAACAAGGACTCGTGAGATAAGTTAGTATAAACCATTGCAAAAATCTTATCATACTCTACTGTAGAAAATCACTAAAATTATTATTCAACATTGCATACTAAATTCTTTGCATATTTAATAGTCCTATCCTCAAATAGAATCATTAAAGAAGCAAACATATGCAAACAATACAAACATAACAGCAATCTGCCTAAACAGGACAATCTGTAAAGAGTGCAGCAAGATTCATACTTCCCTAGCTCCAAAATTTATGAAAGAAAATTCCCACTGTAGTAAATTTATCAGAGCTTAATATTCAAAAGGTTTAAACATTTTATCACATTCTGAATTTTCTAGGGAATTATTGCAACAGTGGTAAACTTTCTTTTTTCAAACAGCAGCATGAAGACTGGTAAAATAGGCATAGCAAAGGCTATCAATGCCACTTTTATTGAAATAAAATATGCAATTTTTTTTTCTAAATAACAGCAAGCAAATCCTAACAAAATAAATTGACACTCCAAGCAAAACACATATCATGTGGTGAATAAAAATGTAGCTCCAAGTAAAGTTACCGATGAACGAAGACGAAAGACGGGATGCCTTCCGGGGCATCCCCAAGCTTAGGCTCTTTGTTTTTGCTTGAATATTACCTTGGGGTGCCTTTGGAATACCCAAGCATAGGCTATTTCCACTCCTTATTCCATAGTCCATCGAATCTTTACCCAAAACTTGAAAACTTCACAACACAAAACTTAACAGAAAACTCGTAAGCTCTGTTAGTATAAGAAAATAAATCACCACTTAGCTACTGTTGTGAACTCATTATAAATTCATATTGGTGTAATATCTACTGTATTCCAACTTGTCTATGGTTCATACCCTCCGATACTACTCATAGATTCATCAAAATAAGCAAACAACACAAAGAAAACAAAATCTGTCAAAAATAGAACAGGCTGTAGTAATCTGTAGGTTCCGAATACTTCTGTAACTCCAAAAATCCTGAGAAATTAGGAAATCCTAGGAAATTTGTTTAATGATCTTCCGCACTTGGAATTGGTATTTTATCGCTCTCTGGTAAGAAATGAAAATTATTCTCGTGAGCGCATACTTTCTGTTTTTTACAGCAAGATCAAATAACAATCACCCAAGAAGGTCCTAAAGGCTTTACTTGGCACAAACACTAATTAAAACATAAAAACAAAATCATAACAGAGGATAGATGATTAATTTATTACTAAACAGGAACAAAAAGCAAGGAACAAAAATAAAATTGGGTTGCCTCCCAAAAAGCGCTATC
Organism: Triticum urartu; assembly: GCF_056163025.1. NCBI lineage: Eukaryota > Viridiplantae > Streptophyta > Magnoliopsida > Poales > Poaceae > Triticum > Triticum urartu. The sequence goes on from NC_141877.1 coordinate 276,796,915, forward strand.
GTTTAACGCCCCTAGCTAGGCATGATGATTTCAATGATGCTCACATAAAAGATAAGAATTGTAATATAAAGAGAGCATCATGAAGAATATGACTAGGACATTTAATTCTAACCCACTTCCTATGCATAGGGATTTTTTGAGCAAACAACTTATGGGAACAATAATCAACTTTCATAGGAAGGTAAAACAAGCATAACTTCAAAATTTTAAGCACATAGAAAGGAAACTTGATATTATTGCAATTCCTACAAGCATATATTCCTCCCTCATAATAATTTCAGTAGCATCATGAATGAATTGAACAATATAACCAGAACCTAAAGCATTCTTTTCATGATCTACAAGCATAGAAAATTTACTACTCTCCACATAGGAAAAATTCTTCTCATGAATAGTAGTGGGAGCAAACTCAACAAAATAACTATCATGTGTGGCATAATCCAATTGAAAACTAAAATCATGATGACAAGTTTCATGGTTATCATAAATCTTTATACCATACATGTCATCACAATAATCATCATAGGTAGCAACTTTGTTCTCATAATCAATTGGAACCTCTTCCGAAATATTGGATTTGTCACAAAATAAAGTCATGACCTCTCCAAATCCACTTTCATCAATATAATCATCATAAATAGGAGGCATGCTTTCATCATAATAAATTTGCTCATCAAAACTTGGGGGACAAAAAATATCATCTTCATCAAACATAGCTTCCCCAAGCTTGTGGCTTTGCATATCATTAGCATCATGGATATTCAAGGAATTCATACTAACAACATTGCAATCATGCTCATCATTCAAATATTTAGTGCCAAACATTTGAATGCATTCTTCTTGTAACACTTTGGCACAATTTTCCTTCCCATCATACTCACGAAAGATATTAAAAAGATGCAGCGTATGAGGTAAACTCAATTCCATTTTTTTGTAGTTTTATTTTATAGACTAAACTAGTGATAAAACAAGAAACAAAAAGATTCGATTGCAAGATCTAAAGATATACCTTCAAGCGCTAACCTCCCTGGCAACGGCGCCAGAAAAGAGCTTGATGTCTACTACACAACCTTCTTCTTGTAGACAATTTTGGGCCTCCAAGTGCAGAGGTTTGTAGGACAGTAGCAAATTTCCCTCAAGTGGATGACCTAAGGTTTATCAATCCGTGGGAGGCGTAGGATGAAGATGGTCTCTCTCAAGCAACCCTGCAACCAAATAACAAAGAGTCTCTTGTGTCCCCAACACACCCAATACAATGGTAAATTGTATAGGTGCACTAGTTCAGCGAAGAGATGGTGATACAAGTGCAATATGGATGGTAGATAAAGGTTTTTGTAATCTGAAAATATAAAAACACCAAGGTAACTAATGACAAAAGTGAGCACAAACGGTATTGCAATGCGTTGAAACAAGGCCTAGGGTTCATACTTTCACTAGTGCAAGTTCTCTCAAGAATAATAACATAATTTGATCATATAACTATCCCTCAACATGCAACAAAGAGTCACTCCAAAGTCACTAATAGCGGAGAACAAACAAAGAGATTTTGGTAGGGTACGAAACCACCTCAAAGTTATCCTTTCTGATCGATCTATTCAAGAGTCCGTAGTAAAATAACGTGAAGCTATTCTTTCCGTTCAATCTATCATAGAGTTCATACGAGAATAACACCTTAAGACACAAATAAACCAAAACCTTAATGTCACCTAGATACTCCAATTTCACCTCAAGTATCCGTGGGTATGATTATACGATATGCATCACACAATCTCAGATTCATCTATTCGACCAACACAAAGTACTTCAAAGAGTGCCCAAAGATTCTACCGGAGAGTCAAGACGAAAACGTGTGCCAACCCCTATGCACAGGTTCATGGGCGGAACCTGCAAGTTGATCACCGAAACATACATCAAGTGAATCAATAGAATACCCCATTGTCACCACGGGTTTCCCACGCAAGACATACATCAAGTGTTCTCAAATCCTTAAAGACTCAATCTGATAAGATAACTTCAAAGGGAAAACTCAATCCATTACAAGAGAGTAGAGGGGGAGAAACATCATAAGATCCAACTATAATAGCAAAGCTGGCGATACATCAAGATCGTTCCACCTCAAGAACACGAGAGAGAGAGAGAGAGAGAGAGAGAGAGAGAGATCAAACACATAGCTACTGGTACATACCCTCAGCCCCGAGGGAGAACTACTCCCTCCTCGTCATGGAGAGCACCGGGATGATGAAGGTGGCCACCGGAGAGGGATTCCCCCCTCCGGCAGGGTGCCGGAACGGGTCTAGATTGGTTTTCGGTGGCTACGGAGGCTTCTGGCGGCGGAACTCTCGATCTATTGTGTTCCTCGAAGTTTTTAGGGTATATGGGTGTATATGGGAGGAAGAAGTACGTCGGTGGACCTCCGGGCTGTCTCCGAGGTAGGAGGGCGCGCCCCCCACCCTCGTGGGCAGCCCGGAACTCTCCTGGTCCATCTCCGATACTCCGTGGGCATCTTCTGGTCCAAAAATAAGTTCCGTGAAGTTTCAGGTCAATTGGACTCCGTTTGATTTTCCTTTTCCATGATACTCTAAAACAAGGAAAAAACAGAAACTGGCACTGGGCTCTGGGTTAATAGGTTTTGTCCCAAAAATAATATAAAGTGTTTATTAAAGCCCAAAAACATCCAAAACAAATAATATAATAGCATGGAACAATCAAAAATTATAGATACGTTGGAGACGTATCAGGGAGCATCATGGAATTGGCGATGGAGAAGGGTTGGTGATGACTAAGAATGAAGATCCCCCTCTCCAGAGCCCCAAACGGACTCTAGATCCGCCCTCTCGAGGAAGAACAGGGCTTGGAGGCGGCTCCGTCTCGTGGATCACGATAATTCTTTCTCCCTGATTTTTTCTCCAAAAATAGGATTTTATAGCATTGGTTTCAAGGTCAGCGGGGCCACCAGGTAGGGACAACCCACCTGGGCGCGCCAGGAGAGGGGGCGCGCCCAGGTGGGTTGTGCCCACCCAGGTGCCCCTCTCTAGCAGGTCTTGGCTCCAGAAAATCTTATTATTGATATAAAAAATCCTCGCAAAGTTTTGTTCCATTCCGAGAACTTTTATTTCTGCACAAAAACAACACCATGGTAGTTCTGCTGAAAACAACGTCAGTCCGGGGTTAGTTTCGTTCAAATCATCCAAATTAGAGTCCAAAACAAGAGGAAGAGCGTTAGGAAAAGTAGATATGTTAGAGACATATCAAACGACCAGGTCCGAGGGACCTGGCATGGTGGCGTGCGCTAGGCGTGACCTGAGCGTAGCACCCGTGCCCAGCCCCCTCGCGCGACTCTCCTGAGGGGGAAGTGTTGTGATGAGGCTGGACACCTAGCCTGGCAGATGCCTGAGGTTGATACGGCCAGGGGGGAGCCCTAAGTTGTTTATCACCAGCGCGGAGCATGGCGCTTCCGCACTTCCTCGGGCATAGCTGCTCCTCGACCGTGTCGACTGCCAGCGCGGAGCATGGTGCTTCCACTGGTGCATGGGTGGGGGCTCCCTCTGAGTGGAACCCCCGAGGCGTGTACAACCCCCGCCCTGACACGTGGCCTACACGGCAGGGCTAGACGAGGTGTGTCTGGGCACTCGTGAGCCAGCGCGGTACTCACGAGGCCCTACCTAAAGGCGGGTTGCCCCTGAATTTGATTCCTGATAGTTGTGATGGTCCTGCGAGATGGTTAGACAACCTGCGCCGAATGAATCTCCTGAGGTAATGTAAACATGAGAAGGCCAAACACCAATGACCCCAAGAGGTGACGTGAACGGGACCGGCCCACCAGACAGAGCTCATTCGTTGGGTTTATGAATGCTACAGGGACGAACCCGAGGACAGACACCGTGCCCAGTCTTCTCAAGCAAAAATCCTAAAGAAAGACAACCGGCGCGTGGCTCCCGTGGTGGCGAGGCACCGGGTCACGCGCCCTAGCTCGTCCGCCCATGATTAGCTCATGCGAGAACAAGGCACCAAGGGCCATGCGAGGTGACGTACACGGGAGCTGGCCCACGAGCCAGAGCTCAGCCTCTTAGGTTTAGCGACGCTGTAGGGACGGACCCAAGCACAAACGCCGTGCCAGTCCTTAATCATGAGGTGGTCATGGGCAGGTTTGCAAGGGCATACGACGTTCATGGTATTGAAGTATTGGACATGCATGTAATAATCTTAAAGTAACTCATGGAAGGAGGTAAAGCTAGTCCTGATAGACGCAAGAACGATACATGTCACAGGGCCAGACCCACGCGGCCTGGGGATGATGCAGCCTGAGGGGCGCGCCCAACAGAACGACTAGAAGATGCAAGAAAGATACATGCCACAGGGATAGGCCCACACCATCTGGGGATGATGCGGCCCGAGGGGTGCCCCCAACAGAGTAAACCGGAAAATGTCACCTGGCACCGTTGCTGAAGAGATGTCGGGGGTAGCTGAAGATGCGTGCTGAAGAGGTTGCTCTTCACGAGCCGCCTAGGTCCTGAACCTCGGGAGGCTCGGGAGGCTCATGAAGAACCGTTGCCATTTCCGCTAGGACCGCATGGTACCTGGCCTCCTGAACAGCCATGATGCTTCGCAGACGATGCTGGAAGGTAACAGCCGCATTCGGCTAGCCAAAAGGTATGCGAATGTAGCTGTGAGGTGGGCCCTCACACCGACCAACGCGTGAAGGCTAGAAGTGCTCCAGGGATGTAGCTCTGTTGAGCCCTGGAATGTTGACGCAGATGCGCAGCTCATTGTCCTCGCCAGGACAAGGGGCCACGTCAGGTGGTAGGCGGCGGTCTCCGTGAATGGCTCTCGCCTCCTGAAGCTCCTCGGTCGCCTTGGTGATGAACTCCTGAGCACTTGGTACCCCGTGCCTTGTGCCCTCGTGGTGGAAGCGCGCGATGAAGCACGCCTCCATGTGGTGCCCGAGCGCCTCCCTCATGGCGTTGGCTAAGTCAGAGGCCCTCCAGGAGAGAGCTCCCGAGCCCAACCTGAGGAGAGCATTGGGCGTGCCTTCCTATGCGAGGGAGGGACGCGCCCCATCCGTGGGCGCAGGTCCTGCGGTGGTGCAGCTGGAGACACCGCTCTCCTGAGGCGCTTGGCGGAGCAGCTGCTTCTTCTTCTTGGGGACATCCTCAGGAGGGTAGATAGTGCCTTTGTTGTCTGGGACTTCAACCTTTGCAGCCTGGTAGGCACGCTCTAGAGAGCACACATCATCCTTCTCCTCACAGGCAATGGTGATGATGTCGCGGTTCCCTGGCATCTTGAGGACGTTGTAGCCATGGTGGGTCACCACCATGAACTTGGCTAGGGCCAGATACCCTAGGATGGCATTGTACGGGAGGCAGATGTGGGCGACGTCAAAGTCGATGAGCTCGGTGCGGTAGTTGTCGCGTTGGCCGATGGTGACAGGGAGGCAGATCTGCCCTATGGGAGTGGTGGAGCCGTCTGTCACTCCTGAGGAGGGCTTAGTAGGCTACAGCTGATCATATGGCACTTGGAGGCGGTGGTACGTCTCGATGGAAAGATAATTGAGTCCCGCACCACCATCGATGAGGGTCTTGGTGATAAGGACATTGTTGATGACGGGCGAGCAAAGCATCGGAAGGGCGCCGGCAGTTGCCGCACACTTCAGCTGGTCGGACGAGCTGAAGGTGATGGTGCACTTGGACCACCTGAGTGGACGTGTGGCCTCGAGCCTAGGGAGGGCCGCGTTCACCTCACGAGCGAACTGCTTGAAGATGCGCTGGGAGGCTGGTGCCTTGTAACGCCCACAATGCGTCTATATCTCCCACATGTCGAGGCATGACTTAGAGGCATAACCGCATGGTGGTTTTGTCGCAAGAGGGGTAATCTTCACACAATCCCATGTACTGAATAAGAAAGGGATAAAGAGTTGGCTTACAATCGCCACTTCACACCAATAACAAGTTAAACATACATCATCGAGAGTACAATCAAGGTCCGACTACGGAACCAAAATAAAAGAAGACAACCCCAAATGCTAGATCCCCGATCGTCCCAACTGGGCTCCACTATTGATCGTAAGGAAACAAAACATAGTAACGACCAAGTTCCTCATCGAACTCCCACTTGAGTTCGGTAGCATCACCTGCACTGGTATCATCGGCACCTGCAACTGTTTGGAAGTATCCGTGAGTCACGAGGACTCAGCAATCTCACACCCGCGAGATCAACACTATTTAAGCTTATGGGTAGGATAAGGTAGGATAAGGTAATGAGGTGGAGCTGCAACAAGCGCTAAGAAAATATGGTGGCAAACATACGCAAGTAAGAGTAAGATGAGAAGATACACATCGGTCGTGAAGCTACAAGTGATCAAGAAGTGATCCTGAAACTACTTACGTTCAAACATAACACAAAACCGTGTTCACTACCCGGACTCCGCCGAAAAGAGACCATCACGGCTACACACGCGGTTGATTCATTTTAATTAAGTCCAGTGTCAAGTTCTCTACAAACGGATATTAACAAATTCCCATCTGCCACATAACCGCGGGCACGACTCTCAAAAGTTTAAACCCTGCAGGGGTGTACCAACTTAGCCCATCACAAGCTCATGATCCGCGGAGACAATCCTCCATCACGGGACACCCGATCTGACTCGGAATCCCGGTGCACAAGACATTTCGACAACGATAAAACTAAACCAGCAAGACCGCCCGACTGTGCCGAAAAATCCCGATAGGAGATGCACATATCTCGTTCTCAGGGCACACTGGATGGGGCAAGCTATGAGTAAAACCAGCCCTCAAGTTTCCCCGAGGTGGCCCTGCAGGTTGCCCGTTCCGGACCAACACTCACAGGAGCACTGACCCGCGGGGGGAGGGGGGTTAAAATAAAGATGACCCTTGGGGTCGCGACCCCAAGGGAAAGTATAGGTTGTTAGGCAAATGTAAAACCAAGGTTGGGCCTTGCTGGAGGAGTTTTATTCAAAGCGAACTGTCAAGAGGGTCCCATACCCCTCATTGTGTTACGGACGCAAAATCAAGGAACATAACACCAGTATGACTGAAACTAGGGTGGCAAGAGTGGAACAAAACACCAGGCATAAAGCCGAGCCTTCCACCCTTTACCAAGTGTATAGATGCATTAATTAAAAAAGAGATAATATGATATCCCAACATATCCATGTTCCAACATGGAACAATCTTAAACTTCACCCGCAACTAACAACGCTATAAGAGGGGCTGAGCAGAGCGGTAACATAGCCAAACAATGGTTTGCTAGGAATGTGGGTTAGAGGCTTGACATGGCAATATGGGAGGCATGATAAACAAGTTGTAGGTAGCGCGGCATAGCGATAGAGCGAACAACTTGCAAGCAAAGATAGAAGTGATATCAAGGGTATGGTCATCTTGCCTGAGATCCCTCGAGGAAGACGAACGAGTCCAAGAAGAAGATGAACCAACGTAGTCAAACGGATCCGCACAAATGCAACATTACCGGAACTAACAAGAAGAAGCAACAACCGAAAAGAAGGAAACACCATGGTAAACCAACAAGCATAAACATGGCATGATGCACAATCAAGTATGATGCATGTCCAATTTAATGAGGCATGGCATGGCAAAGTGCAACAAACAATACTACAAATTAAGTGGAGCTCAATATGCAATGATTTGCATATTGAAGAAACACCACATACAATTACTTAGTTCACTCTCGTTTATATACTCAACAATATTAAATGTTGTTAAACATGGCAAGAGGTGAAGCATAATTAAACTAACTATTTAGGCAAGTTTAACGGAGGCCAGAAATAACAAACAACAATTTCGGAAAATCCTCATATGCAAATTTTAGAGTTGGTACTGTTCTGCCCTAAACCATATTTTAGAGTAGTTAAACATGCAAAGTAATGTCACCATGTTAATCTATGCACTAATCCACCCCAATTACATATAAAGTTTATTAAGTTCTGAGCTATGATTATTTAGTTATGAAATAAAGCATTTAAGCATGGCATTTAAGCAAATTAATGCAAACAGCAGTTTAAACATTTTAAACATAGATGAAAGTGGCATATTATGAAACTAGACAAAATTCTAAGCATCTTACATATATAAATTATTTACATGCGATGCACAGTTGTGGAGTCATTATATGCATAAACATGAGGGGCCGAACTGTAAATATGCAGTTTCTGGATAATTTGCAAAATTTGCTGGACAAAGGAAAAAAACAAACGGGCTGAAACTGAAGGATCTGGGATGGTGCTCACCTAGCTGGGCCAGGCCCCGGTGGGAGGAGGCCAAGGCAGGCCGGCTGGGTGGAAGGAGGCCTGCAGCGAATAGGGGAGGCCCGAGCGGGCGCTCTTGTCCCGATTGGGATCGAGGCGAGCGGCAGCGCGGCTCCCATGGTGGTCGCCGACGGGGTGGCGACCAGGCATCAGAGGCGAGCGGATCCTGGTGTAGCTCGTCGGGATCTGGGGCCTACGGGGCTGACGATGCGGAGGCGATGGCGCGGGACGACGGGCACGGCGACGGCGGAGCTGACGACGGGGAGAGAGAGGCGATGGAGAGGCGGAGACCTGGCGGAGGAGTCCGGCGACGGCGGCGCGCACCCTCGGTGAGGCACTGTGAGGTGCTCAGGGCGGCGGGGCTGCAACGCCCTGGAGCGGTGCAGGTGGCACGACGAGGAGGCGAGATGAGCGGGCGTCGGTAGGAGAGCTTGGCGGCGGGGCTCGGGAGAGCAGCGCTGTGGGCAGGGAGGTTTGGGCCCAGGAGGGCCTGCATCGGGCCCGGGCTGGCCGCGGCGGCGCTGGAGGCTGGGCAGGGACAGGTGGCGGCTTGGGAGTGGAGGGGCGCGGTGACTGGTGGCTCCTCGGCTAATGGTTGAGTGCCAAGTGGCGGGGAGAGGTGGCCGGCGCGGAAAGAAAGGTGGGGGCGGCGGCTGTGGGTTGGGGAGGCACGAAAAACAAGGGGGAGCTTATGGTTTCCAAAATTTGAGGGTTAGGGGGTCTATATATAGCAGGCGGGATAGGATTAGGGGTTGGGGGGCTTTTGGAGCCCTTCGATCGCAATCCAACGGTCCGAAGCGGAGGGGGTTGGTTGGGCCAAGTGGGTGGTAGGTGGGCTGTGCTAGAGAGAGATGGGATGAGAGGGACAGAGAAGAGGGAGAGGCCCGGCAACAGTTTCCGAAGACCAAAAACGTCCGACGATTGACCGGCTATACTGCCGCTATAGTTATCTGTTGGGCATCAAATGGACTCCGAACGCGATGAAATTTGACAGGCGGCCTACCTACACTAAAATAAGACCGCACTCCAACTTCCATCCCAATCCAAGAACATTTTTCGGTCACTTATAAAATAATATTTCGGACATGCCGCGGGCGCGTGCGAGTGTGGTTGGGCTCAGAACGGACAATGGAAAGAACTGAGAGACCCAGACGGATGCAAGTTTTGAAAACATGATGATGCAATGCATATGATGACATGGCAAGATGCAACACGCAAGCGGAAGACATGGCAACAACAGTGAATAACTTGAAGACACCTAGCGCATCGGTCTCGGGGCGTTACATGCCTGAGCGCCACCCAATATGTAGGCGATGGCGTGAGGCTCCTAGAAGCCCCCAGCCCCCTCGTCCTGATGGTGGTTGCCGTTCCTTCTTGGTGATGGCGGCAGTGGAGGGAGGCCGACATTGCCCTGAGGACGGTCCTCTCTAGGCTTGTCTCTCCAGGCGCCCTCGTGAGGCTGGCCTTGCCAGCGATCCTCACGAGACTGGTCGCACCACTCCTGGCAGGGACCGCGGTCGTCCCAACATCCTCCACTTCTGCCTCCTCCATGGTCGTAGCCCCAGTCGCTGTGCTCGGGGCGACGACAGAGGCGCCCATCGTGGATGACCCTGAGCTCCGGACAGTCATTGATGTTGTGGCTGTGTATGTTGTGCAAGACGCAGAATGGACGGCTGCCCTTGGACGACTCCGGGTGGTCGCAGCTGCGCTTCATTTCTGGTTCAGCCACAAGCACGGCATCCCCCTTGCGCTTTACGTCCTTGGCCTTGGCCTTCTTGTCTTCTGGGTTGGCCGCTGGGAGTTCGAGGAGGGAGAGGCGCCCCTCCTCAGCCCTCGCGCACTTGGTAGCCATGTTGAACATCTCCAGAGCCGTGAACAGGTGCTCGTGGATGGCGAGCTCCTCCTTCATCTTGACATCGCGGATGCCATCGAAGAACGCCGAGATGATGGCTTCATCCGAAAACTTGGGGATCTTGAGGTGAACGTTGTTGAAGCGCTGGATGTACTTATGCAGGGTCTCCCCTGGCTACTGCTTGATGCGCCGCAGGTCACCCGCGGCAGGCGGGCCGTCGCAAGTGCCCTGGAAGTTAGCGACAAAACGCTCGCGCATCTCACCCCAGGAGGAGATCGATCCCGCGGGCAGATTCAGGAGCCACGAGCGCGTGCCATCCTTGAGGACCATGGGGAACTAATTTGCCATGACCTTTTCGTCACCGCTGGCCACCTCGATGCCCAGCTCGTATAGCTGCAGGAACTCCACAGGGTCAGGGGTGCCGTCATAGCGTGGAGGTAGGTCAGGCTTGAACTTGCCAGGCCAGAAGACGCTGCGTAGCTCAGGGGTGAAGGCGCGACAGCCTGCTATGGTCATCGGAGCTCGTCATGGAGGTGGAGCCTGAACTTGGTGCTCACGTGCCAACACTTCAAGCGGTGTGCGGTCTTGATGTGGCGGTGGAGGGAGCACTGGAGCACCTTCTTGCGGCCGCTGGACCTCCCGGCAGCTTTCTTCTTTGCGTGCGGGAGCCCTACGCGGTAGGTCACGCCGTGGGGCCACGCGTCTTGGGCCGAGGGCGACGTCCTGACGGGGAGGTGGCGGAGGCGCCCCATGGGTTACGTCGCCCGCAGCAGGCGACGCACGAGGTAATGAGAGGAACGGTGCAGGCGAGCCTCCAGCCGCGCTGACTAGCTCGGTGATGCGGTCCAGCCAGTCTTCGTAGAGGTTGTTGACCGGGCGGTAGTGCAGGAGCTCACGCACCATGAGCAACGCAGCCTATGCATTCACCGGGCTGTGACGAGCGAGGGACGACGAGCCAGCCAGAGTTAGCGATAGGGTGGCGGTGCGTCCGTCCCGCTGCATGGAGTGGTGCAGCGACGAAGCTTGCTGCTCATGCCCCGCTGATACGTCTCCAATGTATCTATAATTTTTTATTGTTCCATGCAATTATATTATCCATCTAGGATGTTTATATGCATTTATATGCTATTTTATATGATTTTTGGGACTAACCTATTAACATAGAGCCCAGTGCCAGTTTTTATTTTTCCCCCTGTTTTTGAGTTCTACAGAAAAGGAAAACCAAACGGAGTCCAATTGACCTGAAATTTCACGGAGATTATTTTTGGACCAGAAGAACCCCACGAAGTATAGGAGATGGGCCAGCAGAGTCTCGAGGCACCCATGAGGGTGGGGGCGCGCCCCCTATCTCGTGGCCGCCTCGGAGACCCCCTGACTTATCCCCAATGCCGACACCTCTTATTTATACCCAAACTTCCAGAACATAACCTAGATCGGGAGTTCTGCGCCGCAAGCCTCCGTAGCCACCGAAAACCAATCTAGATCCATTCCGGCACCCTGCTGGAGGGGTAAATTCCTCTCCGGTGGCCATATTCATCATCCCGGCGCTCTCCATGACAAGGAGGGAGTAGTTCACCCTCTGGGCTAAGGGTATGTACCAGTAGCTATGTGTTTGATCTCTCTCTCTCTCTCGCTCTCTCTCGTGTTCTTGATTCGGCACGATCTTGATGTATCGCGAGCTTTGCTATTATAGTTGGATCTTATGATGTTTCCCCCCCTCTACTCTCTTGTGATGAATTGAGTTTTCCCTTTGAAATTATCTTATTGGATTGAGTCTTTAAGGATTTGAGAACACTTGATGTATGTCTTGCATGTGCTTATCTGTGGTGACAATGGGATATTCACGTGATCCACTTGATGTATGCTTTAGTGATCAACTTGCGAGTTCCGTGACCTCATGGACTTATGCATAGGGGTTGGCACACGTTTTCGTCTTGACTCTCTGGTAGAAACTTTGGGGCACTCTTTGAAGTTCTTTGTGTTGGTTGAATAGATAATTCTGAGATTGTGTGATGCATATCGTATAATCATACCCACGGATACTTGAGGTGACATTGGAGTATCTAGGTGACATTAGGGTTTTGGTTGATTTGTGTCTTAAGGTGTTATTCTAGTATGAACTCTAGGATAGATCGAATGGAAAGAATAGCTTCGTGTTATTTTACTACGGACTCTTGAATAGATCGATCAGTAAGAATAATTTTGAGGTGGTTTCGTACCCTACAATAATCTCTTCATTTGTTCTCCGCTATTACTGACTTTGGAGTGACTCTTTGTTGCATGTTGAGGGATAGTTATATGATCCAATTATGTTATTATTGTTGAGAGAACTTGCACTAGTGAAAGTATGAACCCTAGGCCTTGTTTCAACACATTGCAATACCGTTTGTGCTTACTTTTATCATTAGTTACCTTGCTGTTTTTATATTTTCAGATTACAAAAACCTATATCTACCATCCATATTGCACCTGTATCACCATCTCTTCGCCGAACTATTGCACATATACAATTTACCATTGTATTGGGTGTGTTGGGGACACAAGAGACTCTTTGCTATTTGGTTGCAGGGTTGTTTGAGAGAGACCATCTTCATCCTACGCCTCCCACTGATTGATAAACCTTAGGTCATCCACTTGAGGGAAATTTGCTACTGTCCTACAAACCTCTGCACTTGGAGGCCCAACAACGTCTACAACAAGAAGGTTGTGTAGTAGACATCAAGCTCTTTTCTGGCGCCGTTGCCAAGGAGGTTAGCGCTTGAAGGTATATCTTTAGATCTTGCAATCGAATCTTTTTGTTTCTTGTTTTATCACTAGTTTAGTCTATAAAAGAAAATTGCAAAAAATGGAATTGAGGGTACCTCATATGCTTCATCTTTTTAATATCTTTCATGAGAATAATGATTCTGATAATTGTGCCAAAAGGCTAGAAGAAGAATGCATTAAAATGTTTGGCACTAAATCTTTGAATGATGAGCATGATTGCAATGTTGTTAGTACGAACTCTTTGAATATCCATAGTACTAATGATGATTGCACTAGTCATGATGAAAATGTCTCTTATAAGCATGTCAATTTTTGTGGAGTGCATAGGGTTTGCAAGTACACACCAAATAGGGAAGATAGATTTTGCAAGAGGCATAAGTATTTAGAAACTAAATGGTTGCAAGAAAGGTTAGATGTTTGTGCTGAAAATTTAAATTTCTTAGCCATCCTTCTGAACTTTGCAATGAACGTGGTCATTTAAATATCCAATGCAAATTGTTTCATGATCGAATCATGTCCAAAATTTGTGATGACTTGATTTCCTTTGCGCATCATAATGAACTTAGTTTGCTTTTGGGTTATGAAGAAATGAAACGTGTAACTAAGGATATTCCAGAATTTGCCCTTGATAATGTTCTTGATTTAGATCTAGAGGAAATTTATATGTATTGTGCGGTGAATTGCATTGAAAATCCTTATATTGCCAATTACATAAAGACAAGAAAACAAATAGAAGATGAAGAGAATACTAATGAAAGGGAAGAGACTTCCCAATATCCTCTTATTATTTCTTATTATGAATCAGGTAACGAGGAGGAGCCTTCTATTCAACCAATCTCATTAATAAGGAGCTCCAAAAAGAGGATTAAACCCACACATGATGTGAAGAAGAGAAAGAAAAGGTGGAGAAGCAAAGGTAAAAAGGTATCCCTCCCAAATGATGTTGCTCCTGTTACTCATTGCGATGATGATAATTGTTATACTATTGGTGCTATCCATACTATTAATGATGAGAGTGATTATGCTTCTGATATGAAAAGGCCCAAACTTGGGGATGCTATGTTGGATGAGAATGACATGTTTGAGAATTTATTTGCTGCAATCAATGTTTGTCCCAAGCATGGGGATGCTATGTTTAATGAAGATGATATTTTTAGTCTCCCAAGTTTTGATGAGCAAATTTATTATGATGATAGCATGCCTCCTATTTATGATGACTATTGTGATGACACTTATGATATAAAAAATAGTGATGATTATATTTATAAAACTTGTCATCATTATGATTACCCTTTTCCTGAACATTACTCTTTTAATGTGGAAACAATTTATAGTATTTGAGTTTCTTATGATACTCCCGCTATTCCGAATGAGAATTTTTTTGCTTATGTGGAGAGTAATAAAAACTCTATGCTTGTGGATCATGAAAAGAATGCTTTCTATGATAATTATATTGTTTAATTCATTCATGATGTTACTTAAATTATTACGAGGAAGGAATATATGCTTGTAGGAATTGCAATAATATCAAGTTTCCTCTCTATGTGCTTAAAATCTTAAGTTATGCTTGTTTTGCTTTCCTGTGCTAGTTGATTATTGTTCCCATAAATTGTTTGCTCACAAAATCCCTATGCATAGGAAGTGGGATAGACTTAAATATGCTAGTCATATTCTTCATGATGCTCTCTTTATGTTTCAATTCTTATCTTTTATGTGAGCATCATTGAAATCATCATGCCTAGCTAGGGGCGTTAAACGATAGTGCTTGTTGGGAGGCAACCCAATTTTATTTTTGTTCCTTGCTTTTTTTACCTGTTTAGTAATAAATAAATCATTTATACTCTGTTATGATTGTGTTTTTATTTTTTAATTAGTGTTTGTGCCAAGTAAAGCCATTAGGATCTTCTTGGGTGATTGTTATTTGATCTTGCTATAAAAAACAGAAAGTATACGCTCACGAGAATAATTTTAGTTCTTTAACAGAGAGCGATAAAATACCAATTACACTTGAAGTAGATTAATAAACAAATTTCCTAGGACTTCCTAATTTCTCAGGATTTTTGGAGTTGCGGAAGTATTCGAAACCTACAGATTACTACAGACTGTTCTGTTTTTGACAGATTCTGTTTTCTATGTGTTGTTTGCTTATTCTGATGAATCTATGAGTAGTATCGGAGGGTATGAACCATACATAAGTTATAATACAGTATATATTACACCAATATGAATTTATAATGAGTTCACAACAGTACCAAAAGTGGTGATTTATTTTATTATACTAACGGAGCTCATGAGATTTTCTGTTGAGTTTTGTGTTGTGAAGTTTTCAAGTTTTGGGTAAAGATTCGATGGACTATGGAATAAGGAGTGGCAGGGAGCCTAAGCTTGGGGATTCCCAAGGCACCCCAAGGTAACATTCAAGGACAATCAAGAGCCTAAGCTTGGGGAAGCCCCAGATGACATCCCATCTTTCGTCTTCGTTCATCGGTAATTTTACTTGGAGCTATATTATTATTCACCACATGATATGTGTTTTGCTTGGAGTGTCATTTTATTTTATTTTGTTTTGCTTGCTGTTTGAATAAAATACCAAGATCGGAAATTCTTAAATGTTAGAGAGTCTTCACATAGTTACATAATTATTCAACTACTCATTGATCTTCACTTATATCTTTTGGAGTAGTTTGTCATTTGCTCTAGTGCTTCACTTATATATTCTTAGAGCATGGTGGTGGTTTTATTTTATAGAAATTATTGATCTCTCATGCTTCACTTATATTATTTTGAGAGTCCTAAACAACATCGTAATTTTCTTTGGTTATTAATTTAGTCCTAATATGATAGGCATCCAAGAGGGATATAATAAAAACTTCCATATAGAGTGCATTGAATACTATGAGAAGTTTGATACTTGATGATTGTTTTGAGATATGAAGATGGTAACATTAGATTCGTTCTAGTTGAGAAATTGTTTAATTTCCAAATACTTGTGTTGAGGTTTGCAAGTCCCGTAGAATGCACGTATGGTAAACGTTGTGTGACAAATTTGAAGCATGAGGTGTTCTTTGATTGCTTTCCTTATGAGTGGCGGTCGGGGACGAGCGATGGTCTTTTCCTACCAATCTATCCCCCTAGGAGCATGCGAGTAATGCTTGGTTTTTGATGACTTGTAGATTTTTGCAACAAGTATGTGAGTTCTTTATGACTAATGTTGAGTCCATGGATTATACGCACTCTCACATTCCCATCATTGCTAGCCTCTTCGGTACCGTGCATTGCCCTTTCTCACCTTGAGAGTTGGTGCAAACTTTGCCAGTGCATCTAACCCCCGTGATATGATACACTCTATCACACTTAAACCTCCTTATATCTTCCTCAAAACAGCCACCATACCTACCTATTATGGCATTTCCATAGCCATTCCGAGATATATTGCCATGCAACTTTCCACGTTACGTTCATTATGACATGCTTCATCATTGTCATATTGCCTTGCATGATCATGTAGTTGACATCGTATTTGTGGCAAAGCCACCATGCATAATTTCATACATTTCACTCTTGATTCATTGCCCATCCCGGTACACCGCCGGGCATTCATATTGAGTCATATTTTGTTCTAGTATCAAGTTGTAATCTTTGAGTTGTAAATAAATAGAAGTGTGATGATCATCATTAATAGAGCATTGTACCAAAAAAAGGGGAAGGCCAAATGAAAAAAAACAAAAGGCCAAATAATAATAATAAAAAAGGGACAATGCTACTATACTTTTTCCACACTTGTGCTTCAAAGTAGCACCATGATCTTCATGATAGAGAGTCTCTTATATTGTCACTTTCATATACTAGTGGGAATTTTTCATTAGAGAACTTGGCTTGTATATTCCAACAATGGGATTCCACAAATGCCCTAGGTCTTCGTGAGCAAGGAAGTTGGATGCACACCCACTTATTTTCTTTTGTTGAGCTTTCATACATTTATAGCTCTGGTGCATCTATTTCATGGAAATCCCTACTCCTCGCATTGACATCAATTGATGGGCATCTCCATAGCCCGTTGATTAGCCGCGTAAATGTGAGATTTTTTTGTCTGCTCCACACAACCCCATCATTATATTCTATTCCGCCCATAGTGCTATGTCCATGGCTCACACTCATGTATTGCGTGAAAGTTGACAAAGTTTGAGATTACTAAAGTATGAAACAATTGCTTGGCTTGCCATCGGGGTTGTGCATGATGAGAGCATTTTTGTGTGACAAAAATGAAGCATAGCCAAACTATATGATTTTGTAGGGATAAGCTTTCTTTGGCCATGTTATTTTGAGAAGACATAATTGCTTGGTTAGTATGCTTCAAGTATTATTATTTTTATGTCAATATTAAACTTTTGTCTTGAATCTTATGGATCTAAACATTCATGCCACAATAAACAAAATTACATTGAAATTGTGTTGTGTAGCGACCAGACCTCAAACAGTCTGATCTCTGTGCTCCGGTGTCATCCCTGGATCAGTAATGCTGACACCATACAGTACTCGGAGGATTTATAGAAGAGTAGCAATCACACACTTATTACATCGAGTGTCTCAAAAGAGAACTTATTACAATAAATATGGCTTAAGGCCATCTAATAACGATAACAGCGGAAGGCTTGGAAGATAAGTGAGTCCATCAACTCCAACGGCATCACTGAGTATAGAACCACAACTTAAAACTCCTCAATCATCGTCTGAAAAGTCTGCAACATTAACGTTGCAGCCCAAAAACGGGTCAGCACATGGAATATGCTGGCAAGGTAACACATAGAGAGTAATGGAATGCAACAGCTATACTATATGCATATTTGGCTGGTGGAAAGCTCTATGGTTACAGTTTTTTGCGTAAAGCCAATTTTTCCCTACTTCAAAGGAATAAAATTAATTACTATCATGATGGTTGTTAAACATTGAGAATGGTTGACAGCATTCTCAATCCCAATTAAGTAACATCATTAAAACCCCACAAAATTAATTTAGAGTAACATGTTGAGATTCACATGATAATCCAGGTACTAGATACTCAAGATGTCCATAACCGGGGACACGCCTAACCATGATTAGTTTGTTACACTCTGCAGAGGTTTGCGCACTTTTCCCCACAAGACTCGATCGCCTCCGTTTGGTTTCTCGCACTACAGGGTGTTTGAGAAGACGGATGGCCGAGACACAGTCTTTCAGAAGCGCTAGCACCTTACGACGGATAGAACGGTACACCTACTTTCCCCTACATCTGCTAGTCTACCCTGTAAGAGTTCGCACAACTTAGTCAACTATGCCAGAGCCCATAATGGCTTGTGGCTGCACACGGAAGTTTCTAGTATGAATAATCTCATGATCCCTTTGGGCCTGGGTGGTGGTCCAAATAAAAACAGGCAAGTCCTGGAATCCCCAGGTGCCTCAATCCACCCAGATGTGTGTTAGGTTGCCACCTTAGATAAACCCTTAATTATCAATCTCACATCTGTCATGGATATCACTCACCCAATCCACGTCTACTAGCATAGCATGGCATAATAAGAAAACGTAGAAGTAACTCCCAAAGATTTGATAATAAACAGGTAATAGGTACTACCTCATCTACTTCACATCCCACAATTTAATTAGATCCTAATCATGCAGTGTGCGAGGATTGATCTAATGCAATAAAACTGGGTTGTAGAAAAGGTATGATCAAAGTGTTACTTGCCTTGCTGATGATCCGCGTAACCTAGAGATTCAAAGTAACAGGCGGCGCACTCCGTGTATTCTATCGTAGACAAACAACAAGCATACAATAAGTACTCATCTAATGCACAGGTAAAACTCAAATAGAAGATCTAACCAAAAAGTTCAACTTAAGAACCCTGGTTTGCAAAAAGAATCAAATCGAACGAAGCAAAAGAAATCAAACGGCGAAAGAAAACAACTTCGTTCTAGTAATCTGGATCTAGGGGAAATTTTACAGTAGCAAAAACATGTTTAAGTTGATTATTCGGAAAGAGGGTTTCGAGACGAAACTCCAGGCGCTTGAATCACCTGATTCCGATAAACGAGCGAAAAGTTATATTAAAACAAAAATCGGATTAGAAATCGCGATCAGAAAATAACCGCGAAAAATCCGATGAAAAAGAAAAACGACGAACATATTTTTTTAAACAGCACGGAAAACGAGTCGGCGGCGAACCTTGGGTGGCGCGCAACTCCGGCGGCGGCGGCGGCTGGGGCAGGGCTAGGGTTAGGCGGCGGCGGCTGGGCTCTCTCTCGGCTCGGGCCTCAGGCGCCTTATAAAGGCCCCGGCCAGGGAGTCCTGGCCGAGTACGGCCCGTAGTCGGTTCCGGGTTTTTTTTAATAATTCCGCTCGGAAGAAAAATAAAAAGAAATACTAAACGGACTCCAAAAATCACGAAATAAATTTTGCCGGGTTTCTAAAATCAAGACCGATAAAGTGAACATTTATCTGGGCCCAAACTACAACTTTGAAAAACGCGCATTTTTCCTAAATTCAATTAAAAATACCGAAAAACTCCGAAATAAAACTTATTTGATTTTTTTATTAAATCCTCAATATTTCTATATTTTGGGAAAGTCATTTTATTCCCTCTCTCATATTTTTGTAATAGAAATAATTGATGATAAAATAAATAAAATCAAATGATCCTGTTTACATAATTTGAGAAAACTCAAATATGTAAATAACAAGATCCCCAACTCTCTCCGTGGGTCCTTGAGTTGCTTAGGATTTTCTAGGATCAAAACCAAAAGAAAAATAAAATATGATATGCATGATGATCTAATGTATAACATTCCAAATTGAAAATTTGGGATGTTACAAACCTACCCCCCTTAAGATGAATCTCGCCCTCGAGATTCGGGTTGGCTAGAAAATAGGTGAGGGTGGTCTTAGCAAATATTCCTCTCGCTCCCAGGTGGCTTCATCCTCCGTATGGTGGCTCCACTGAACTTTGCAAAACTTGATAACCTTGCTACGAGTAACTCGACTGGCGAACTCAAGAATCTTGACTGGTTTTTCCTCATAAGTCAAATTGTTATCCAACTGAATTGCTTCTAATGGCACTGTGTCTCTCAAGGGTATGTCGGCCATCTCCGCGTGACACTTCTTCAACTGAGAAACGTGGAACACATCATGCACTCCTGCCAATCCTTCTGGCAGTTCCAACTTGCAGGCCACTTCTCCCATACGCTCCAAAACTCGATATGGTCCTACAAATCGTGGCGCTAACTTCCCCTTAACTCCAAAGTGCTTAATCCCTCGAAGTGGGGATACTCAAAGATAAACTCTGTCTCCAACTTCGTAAACTGTCTCCTTGCGTTTAGAATCTGCGTAGCTCTTTTGCCTGGACTGGGCTACCTTGAGCCTATCACGAATCAACTTCACCTTCTGTTCAGACTCCTTAATCAGATCTGGTCCAAACAACTGGCGGTCTCCAACTTCGTCCCATGACAACAGTGTCCTGCACCTCCTTCCGTACAAAGCTTCGAAAGGGGCCATCTTCAAACTGGTTTAGTAACTATTATTGTAAGAGAACTCTGCATATGGCAAATTATCGTCCCAACTAGATCCATAATCTAGCGCACAAGCTCTCAGCATATCCTCCAAAATCTGATTGACTCTCTCGGTCTGTCCATCTGTCTGTGGGTGAAAAGCTGTACTAAATTCTAGCCTAGTACCCAAAGTCTCATGCAACTGCTTCCAGAACTTTGAGGTAAACTGGGTTCCTCTATCTGATACGATGCTCCTCGGAACTCCATGCAAACATACGATCCTGGTCATGTATATCTTTGCCAACTTAGCACTGGTGTAAGTGGTCTTTACTGGGATGAAATGAGCTACCTTCGTCAATCGATCAACTACAACCCAAATCGAGTCATAGCCTGAATGAGTACTTGGTAATCCCGTGATAAAATCCATGCCTAACTTATCCCACTTCCATTCGGGTATCGGCAATGGTTGCAACAATCCTGCTGGCTTCTGATGCTCTTCCTTTACTCTCTGACATACGTCACAAACTGCTACATACTCCGCAATATCCTTTTTCATTCCGGTCCACCAGAAAACATCCTTCAAATCAAAATACATCTTGGTATTTCCTGGGTGAATCGAATATGGTGAATCATGTGCCTCTTGCAAAATCAACTTTCTGATTTCCGGGTTATTGGGCACATAAACACGGTCTTCAAACCATAGGGTGTCGTGCTCATCCTCACGAAATCCTTTAGCTTTTCCTTCTTTCATCTTCTCCTTTATGGAAGCAATCTCCTTGTCAGATTTCTGAGCTTCTCTGATTCTATCCATCAAAGTTGACTGAATTTCCAACGCTGCTACATAGCCTCTCGGAACTATTTCCAAACATAGTTCACGAAAATTTTCTGCTAACTCCTTGGGTATTTCTCCCGTCATTAACGTATTGACATGGCTCTTGCGGCTTAATGCATTAGCTACTACATTAGCTTTTCCGGGATGGTAATGTAATTTCATATCATAATCCTTGATAAGCTCCAACCATCTCCTTTGTCTGAGGTTCAACTCCTTCTGCGTGAAAATGTACTTCAAACTCTTATGATCCGTGTACACCTCACAATGATTTCCAATGAGGAAATGTCTCCATGTCTTCAATGCATGCACTACGGCTGCTAACTCCAAATCATGCGTGGCATAATTCAATTCGTGGGGCTTCAGTTGTCGTGAAGCATACGAAACAACTCTCCCTTCCTGCATAAGCACTGCTCCAAGTCCTTGACGTGAAGCGTCGCAATACACCTCATAATCCTTGGTTTGATCTGGCAAAATCAACACTGGTGAGGTAACCAAGCGTTTCTTCAACTCCTGGAAATTTTCCTCACACTCATCAGTCCATTTGAACTTGGTATCCTTCTTCAGCAACTCCGTCATAGGTTTCGCGATCTTTGAGAAATTCTCAATAAATCTCCGGTAGTACCCTGCGAGTCCAAGAAAACTCCGGATCTCTCCAACTGTTGTTGGGACTTCCCACTTGGTCACAGTTTCAACTTTAGCGGGATCTACTGCTATACCTTCTCTAGATATAACGTGTCCGAGGAATCCTACTTCCTTCAACCAAAATTCACATTTGCTGAACTTGGCGTATAATTGGTGTTCTCTAAGCTTTCCAAGTACCAAACGCAAATGTTCCTTAGGCTCCTCTTCATTCTTCGACTATACCAGGATATCATCAATGAACACTACGACGAACTTATCCAAAAACTCCATAAACACTTTGTTCATCATGTTCATAAAATAGGCAAGCGCGTTAGTCAGTCCAAATGACATAACGGTATACTCATACAGCCCATATCTTGTGGTAAAAGCTGTCTTAGGTATATCCTGTTCTTGAATCTTCAACTGATGGTATCCTGATCGCAAATCGATCTTGGAAAACACTTTAGCTCCTTGCAATCGATCAAACAGATCATTGATCATTGGTAGCGGGTACTTGTTCTTGATTGTTACTTCGTTCAATCCTCGATAGTCAACAACCATCCTTAACGATCCATCCTTCTTCTCTACTAGAAGTACTGGTGATCCCCAAGGCGAAGAACTTGGGCGAATATATCCCTTATCCAGTAACTCCTTAATCTGCTTCTTAATTTCCACCAAATCTTTGCTGGCATCCTATATGGTCCCTTCAATATTGGCCCAGTGCCTGGAAAAAGCTCAATCAAAAACTCAATGTCTCTATCCGGTGGCATGCCTGGCAACTCTTCGGGAAATACATCAGGAAAATCCTTTACCACTGGTACTTCCTCCTGCACCACTCCTGATAAGGAATTTACTTGTGTCCTGTTTGGCGCATGTCGGGATACATACTTGATCCTTCTTCCTTCTGGCGTTGTGAGTAAAATTGTCTTACTGGTGCAATCGATGTTTCCTCCATACATCGGCAGCCAATCCATACCAAGAATCACATCCAGACCTTGGGATTCCAAAATAATTAAATCCGTTGGGAAAACATGCCTTCCTATACTTAATGGCACTTGAAAACATCCTTGACTGGCCATGTACTCCGCTCCTGGTGAGCTTACTAGCATAGGTGTTTTAAGAATCCTAGTGGGCAGGTTATACTTTTCCACAAATCCCCTTGATATGTATGAATGTGATGCACCAGTATCAAAAAGAACGAGTGCAGTAAATGACTTAACCAAAAACGTACCTATTACTGCATCGGGCTGAGCTTCAACCTCCTCCACATTAACGTGGTTCACCTATCCCCTGTTGAAAGGGTTCGGCTTCTTTCCAGAGCTTCCATTGCCGTTTTGTCCTTCAGGACAGTCATTTGCATAATGTCCTGGCTTCGAACACTTATAGCAAGTGACGTGGCTCAAGTCCTTCTTGGCTGGGGTTGATGGGGTGCTGCGGTTCTGGCCATTGCTTCCTCCATTCCCATTACCATTCTTGGTGCCATTGTTGTGAGCTACCTACTGCATGGGTATGCTGAAATTGTCCTCCCGATCTAGGGGTAAAACGAGGCTTCTGCTGAGCTCCTGAATTATACTTTCCTTGTCCATACTTCCTCTTGCGGTTCTCAATTTGCTGCTGCTTCCCTTCAATCATAAGAGCACGATCTACCAACTCCTGGTAGTTGTTGAAGGTGGCTACCATCAACTGCATACTCAACTCATCATTCAGTCCTTCCAGGAATTTCTCCTGCTTAGCTGCATCTGTAGCAACGTCATCTGGGGCATAACGTGCTAGCTTACTAAACTCCTCCACATACTGGCCAACTGTCCGTCCTCCTTGGCACAAGTTACGAAACTCACGCTTCTTCATGGCCATTGCTCCTGCTGAAACATGGGCAGTATGAAAAACCTGCTGAAACTGGTCCCATGTGACAGTGTTGACTGGGAAGGTGGCTGTGAAATTCTCCCACCAAGATGCTATGGGTCCTTCTAACTGATGTGCGGCAAACTTCACCTTCTCCGCATCTGCGCATCCTGCTGTGGTCAACTCCCTTGCTATCTTGCGGAGCCAATCATCTGCTACTATCGGCTCGGTGCTACTGGAAAACACCGGCGGATTCAGCCTAAGAAAACGGGCTAAGTGGTCAACAGGTGGTGGTGGTGGTGGGTTGTTGTTGTTGTTCCCTTGATTCTGATTCTGAACTAACAACTGCATCAAGGTGTTCTGCTGCTGGATCAACTGGGTGAGCTCCGGCGGAAAGGAAAATCCGGGGTCACGTCTCGGAGGCATCTGAGGGTTTAGAAAAGATGAGATATAAGAATAGAGGGGGTCTAAAGAGAAAACACTACCCATATGCACATGAGGAAAAAGCACACAATTCACTTCATTCAATCAAACAATCAGTCAAATCTATCTATTTATTATAACATTCCAAAATTTAGAATTTTGGGATGTTACATGTTGGGTAGCATATCACATAAAAAAATTCTATTTTTATCATTTACCAACTCGAGGATGAGTAGGATTTAAGTTTGGGGATGCTTGATATGTCTCCAACGTATCTATAATTTTTGATTGTTCCATGCTATTATATTATCCATCTAGGATGTTTTATATGCATTTACATGCAATTTTATATGATTTTTGGGACTAACCTATTAATCTAGAGCCCAGTGCCAGTTTCTGTTTTTCCTTGTTTTTGAGTTCTATAGAAAAGGAAAATCAAACAGAGTCCAATTGACCTGAAATTTCATGGAGATTATTTTTGGACCAGAAGAAGCCCACAGAGTATTGGAGATGGGCCAGAAGAGTCCCGAGGCACCCACGACGGTGGAGGGCGCGCCCAACCCCCCTGGGCGCGCCCCCAACCTCGTGGCCGCCTCGGAGACCCCCCTGACTTTTCCCCGATGCTAACACCTCTTATATATACCCAAACTTCCAGAACATAACCTAGATCGGGAGTTCCACTGCCGCAACCCTTTGTAGCCACCGAAAACCAATCTAGACCAGTTCCGGAACCCTGTCGGAGGGGGGAATCCCTCTCCGGTGGCCATCTTGAACATCCCGACGCTCTCCATGACGAGGAGTGAGTAGTTCACCCTCGGGGCTGAGGGTATGTACCAGTAGCTATGTATTTGATCTCTCTCTCTCTCGTGTTCTTGATTCGACACAATCTGGATGTATCGCGTGCTTTGCTATTATAGTTGGATCTTATGATGTTTCTCCCCCTCTACTCTCTTGTGATGAATTGAGTTATCCCTTTGAAGTTATCTTATCGGATTGAGTCTTTAAGGATTTGAGAACACTTAATGTATGTCTTGCATGTGCTTATCTATGGTGACAATGGGATATTCACATGATCCACTTGATGTATGTTTTGGTGATCAACTTGCGAGTTCCGTGACCTCGTGAACTTAAGCATAGGGGTTGGCACACGTTTTCGTCTTGACTCTTCGGTAGAAACTTTGGGGCACTCTTTGAAGTTCTTTGTGTTGGTTGAATAGATGATTCTGATATTGTGTGATGCATATCATATAATCATACCCACGGATACTTGAGGTGACATTGGAGTATCTAGGTGACATTAGGGTTTTGCTTGATTTGTGTCTTAAGGTGTTATTCTAGTATGAACTCTAGGATAGATCGAACGGAAAGAATAGCTTCGTGTTATTTTACTACGGAATCTTGAATAGATCGATCAGAAAGAATAACTTTGAGGTGGTTTCGCACCCTACAATAATCTCTTCGTTTGTTCTCCGCTATTAGTGACTTTGGAGTGACTCTTTGTTGCATGTTGAGGCATAGTGATATGATCCAATTATGTTATTATTGTTGAGAGAACTTGCACTAGTGAAAGTATGAACCCTAGGCATTGTTTCAACACATTGCAATACCGTTTGTGCTGACTATTATCATTAGTTACCTTGCTGTTTTTAATTTTCAGATTACAAAAACCTATATCTACCATCCATATTGCACATGTATCACCATCTCTTCGTCGAACTATTGCACCTATACAATTTACCATTGTATTGGGTGTGTTGGGGACACAAGAGACGCTTTGCTATTTGGTTGCAGGGTTGTTTGAGAGAGACCATCTTCATCCTATGCCTCCCATGGATTGATAAACCTTAGGTCATCCACTTGAAGGAAAATTGCTATTGTCCTATAAACCTCTGCACTTGGAGGCCCAACAACGTCTACAAGAAGAAGGTTGTGTAGTAGACATCACCCGCCGGGCCCGTGGCGGTGTTGGCGGCGGGTCATGGAGAACGACATGGAGGCCCGCCGACGGGCGCCGTCTGGGCGACGCGAGCAACGAGAGTAGATCGACGCTCAGCACAGGCTCGACGAGCATCAGCCATGGTGACAGTGGAGCAGCGGCGAGTCGATCGACGGAAGAGAGGCTTCAACGCACCCCTACCTGTCACGCCAAATGCCGGATTCGGGGTTCCGCAGACCCTTGAGAGGTTCGAACACTGGGGTGCGTGCAAATGACTCCCTCTTCCCAACCTTCCGGCTCAACGATCCCACTGCCTAGCTCAACGAACCCAAAGGACAAGAGACACAACAGTGTATCCTGGTTCAGGCCACCTTGCGGTGTAATACCCTATTCCAGATTTGTGGTGGATTGCCTCGAGGGGCTGAGGATGAACTAGTACAGTGGATGAACAGCCTCAGGAGGTGAGGTGTTCTTGAGCTCGATGAGCTAGTGAGGTGGTTAGGGTGGAATGGATCCGATCCTGTCTCATGGAACGGATTCCCCCTGTCCGTCTCCCTCTCTATGGTGGTGGCTAGGTCCTATTTACAGTGGCCTTGGTCCTCTTCCCAAATGTGGGCGGGAAGGGATCCCATAACAGCCAAATTCAAAGGGAGACAACTGGTACAAGTTATCCTGACAAAAGTAGTCTTTGCCTGCAAAGGCTCTGGTGGTGATGCTGCGGTGGGCTCCGCGATGACCTCCGCCATGTCGTCCTGGCGGTCTTGGTATCGTTGCACCGATATGGAAACCTTTGCTTGATTCCTCGGGACTCCGCGCCTGCGCCTGCCTCCTTGACACCAAAGAGGATCCTAGTACACTGCACCTGCTGGCGCCCACCTGGCCTTGGTCGTCATGGCTCACGTCACGCAAACCTCGCGAGGTGCACCTTGCATTGATATCTCTGCTCCTTGGGAGCCAGCCTAGTGAGGTCGCCCCTCAGGGAGGTCTTGGTGTTGTCCGCCTCGCGAGGCTTGGCCCCTCGCGAGGGTCTTGGGTTGTTGTTGATGAGGCCGGACCGGGCTGTTGATGGAGCCACGCCATGGGCCGCAGGCAGGCAAGTCTGGGCACCCCCATTCCCAGGACATCGACATCTTCATCAAAGATGATGGGCATGCGTGACCATTTGAGCGGTTTCCGGGCCTCTGGCGCTGGTTCCATGACATTGAATTCTCGTGCCCACCGCTTGAGCTGGCATTCAGAGGTGTGCAAAGATGCACCCCCGTCAATGCACAGGGCGTTAGTGCCCTTCTGACACTCCTGCTCATTGGTTTCATCTACATCCCCTCCATCACTCTCATCATCACAGGCTTCCTTCTCTTGACCTATGGCGGGTTTTCCTTGGTTCCAAAAGGGTTTGCCGGGATGACTTACTTCACCGCCCCGACCCTTACCACCAGTAACATTCTGACCCTTTTCCTTGTCACGCTTCTCATACTCTGATCTCTGTCTCTTGACGAGCTCTCAACCTGATAACATTCTTGAAGGTCGTGACCTTTGGTCTGATGGATCTTGCAATACGGCCCATCGCCTTTCCTAGCCTCCTCGGCAATCGTGGCTTCCCGGCAGTCAGCGCACACGACAGCTTCCTTGCCGGGGGCCTCAGCTTTGGCCTTCCTGCTGGTACTAGGTGTACCCGATCCTTCAACAGTCATCACTGCCTTATCCTTCCGCTTCTTGCTACGCTTCTTGCTCTTCTTTTGACTGGTTGATTCATCATCATCCTCTGAATCGATGTTGGTGCAATCTTCCTCTCCGGGCAACTTCCTTCCCTCCTCCACCCGAGCACACTTATCCACTAGTGTGTAAAGCTCCTTCACAGCCTTGGGAAACCGCACATTCATCTTGGAACGAATTCGGCAGTTGCGCACATTGGACTGGAAGGCAGCAATCACAGCTACCGGATGGATATTCGGGATGTTCCTATGAACTTTGCTAAATCTTTGTAAATACTTACAGAGGGTTTCTCCTTCCTTCTATTGGAGAAGCTGCAAATCGCTGGGCCTGCCTGGCTCTTGATGGTCACCAGTGAAGGTGCCAATGAACTCATCGCACAGGTCAGCCCATGACGAAGTGGAGTCCTCCGGCAGGTGCATCAGCCAAGACCTCACATTGGTCTTGAGAGCCAAAGGGAAGTAGTTGGCGAACACCTACTAATCTCTTCCCCCGGCAACCTGAACAATGATGGTGTAGATGCTCAGGAACTCTGCCAGGTTCAGCCTCCCATCGTACTTCTCGGGTATCTCTGGCTTGGACGTGCGAACGGACGGCCAACGGACTTGCCGCAACTCACGAGTGAAGGCAGGGCACCCAACCTCGAAAGGTAGGCACCCGCCAATATCGAGCGTAGGCTCGTCGACGTCGGGGCCATCACACCCATCAGTCCAATGGTGGTCATCGCGGTGTCGCTTGACGGCGACACACACGTCTCCCGCACGCCTATCCTCCTGGGCTCGCCATCGGCCTGGACGCGCTCGAGGGTCGGAGGAGGCCATCGAGACGTCGTCAGGGTCTTGATTCTGTTGCGCTCGCGCTGGCTATCATGGCGGGGACTGCACCATGGGGGTGGCCCTTCCGTGCGGCCAGCAGCACGAGCCGTTGTTGTTGCTTGTGGAGGCCGTGGCGGGCCAACTCTCCGCGAGCCCCCAGCTTCAGTGAAACCAAGTAGACTTTGGATGGTGGCACGCCATCCGTCCATATGCTCCACCACTGGCGGAAACTTCAACAGCAGCTGAGCCCGCGCCATGGCCTCCGTGCCTGTACTTGGCATGGGTGATGATGAAGTAGATCGCACCGTTGATGACCCACAAGTATAGGGGATCTATCGTAGTCCTTTCGATAAGTCAGAGTGTCAAACCCAACGAGGAGCAGAAGGAAATGATAAGCAGTTTTCAGTAAGGTATTCTCTGCAAGCACTGAAATTATCGGTAACAGATAGTTTTGTGATAAGGTAATTTGTAACGGGTAACCAGTAACAAGAGTAAATAAGGTGCATCAAGATGGCCCAATCCTTTTTGTAGCAAAGGAGAAGCTTGGACACACTCTTATGTAAAGGAAAGCGCTCCCGAGGACACATGGGAATTATCGTCAAGCTAGCTTTCATCACGTTCATATGATTCGCGTTCGGTACTTTGATAATTTGATATGTGGGTGGACCGGTGCTTGGGTACTGCCCTTCCTTGGACAAGCATCCCACTTATGATTAACCCCTCTTGCAAGCATCCGCCACTACAAAAGAAGTATTAAGGTAAACCTAACCATAGCATGAAACATATGGATCCAAATCAACCCCTTACGAAGCAACGCATAAACTAGGGTTTAAGCTTCTGTCACTCTAGCAACCCATCATCTACTTATTACTTTCCAATGCCTTCCCCTAGGCCCAAATAATGGTGAAGTGTCATGTAGTCGACATTCACATGACCCCACTAGAGGAAAGACAACATACATCTCATCAAAATATTGAACGAATACCAAATTCACATGACTACTTATAGCAAGACTTCTCCCATGTCCTTAGGAACAAACGTAACTACTCACAAACCACATTCATGTTCATAATAAGAGGGCTATTAATATGCACAAAGGATCTGAACATATGATCTTCCATCAAATAAACCAACTAGCATCAACTACAAGGAGTAATCAACACTACTAGCAACCCACATGTACCAATCTGAGGTTTTGAGACAAAGATTGGATACAAGAGATGAACTAGGGTTTGAGAGGAGATGGTGCTGGTGAAGATGTTGATGGAGATTGAACCCCTCCCAGTGAGAGATTGATGGTGACGACGATGATGATGATTTCCCCCTCCCGGAGGGATGTTTCCTTGGCACACTACAAAAAAGACACATCCGTGACATTTTGGGCCGAACGAAATTTTTTTCTGTCATAAATTATGACACTTCTAAGACACTAATTGTGAAAAAACCCGATATAATCATAGATGTGGTGGGCTCCTACTTCTATGACAAAAAATCATGACAGAAAATGGGCTTTTCGTCCTGGGCGAGCCGGAGACACAGCTGCATGACATTCTTTGGGCCGTCCATGACGAAAAAAACCGTGGTAGAAGCAAGGGCTAGGAAAATATCGGGGTGTTCCTGGTTACGGTGGGTGGTCGGGGCCGAGCGATGCGTGTTTCCCTCATACACGCATGTGCGTGTGTGCGAGGCGTTGGGCTCTAACTGAACCCGAGCGAGGTGTTCGCCTACTGAACCCGAGCGATTGCACTACAGGCTACGCGTTACTGAACCCGAGCGATCAATCGATGGCTGTTAACTGAACCCGATCGAGCGATTCCTTCTCTACTTCTGCTAACTGAAGCCGATCGATGCTGCCTCTAGATGAACAGTGAGGGCTGCTGGGGGGTTGGGATGAACAGTTCCCGGTGGGGGTGGATGAACAGGACCCTGTGGTGTTGCCTCTGGATGAACAGGACCCCGATCGATCGAGTCGGTTGGGGCTGGATGAACAGGACCCCGTGGAGGGCTGGATGAACAGGACCACCCCATGGAGGGTTGGATGAACAGTAGACGATGGAGGGCTGGATGAACAGTAGCCCGTGGAGGGGTGGTTGAAGAGGAGCCCGTGGAGAGGGTTGGTTGAACAGTAGCCGGTGGAGTAGCGCGTGGTGGAGGCTAGATGAACAGGAGCCCGTGGATGAACAGTCGCAGGTGGAGGCTGGAGGAGGTCGATGGTGGATGAACAGTAGCCCGTGGAGGCTGGAGGGGGTCGATGGAGATGATGAACAGTATCCCGTGGAGTCCCATTTTGTGCTACGCCACACCCCTCCGGATGAACAGAACCGCCGTTTCGATCGTAGCGCTCCAACACAAGTCCGTTTCCTCCGTTTTGCAGTACGCCACACCCCTCCTGATCAACAGGACCCCGTTTCGATCATAGGAGGTCCATTTCCTCCGTTTTGCGGTACGCCAAACCCCTCACGATGAACAGGATCCCATTTCGAACATGGCCGGTCGAACACAAGGTCGTTTCCTCCGTTGTGCGGTACACCAGGCCTCATTTCGATCGGTTATTCCGTCCAAGCCCTCCCGATGAACACGACGACTTATTCTGTTCCGACCCAGCCGGTTGGCTCCCCATGAACACGACGACACTGTTTCTCCATTCCGACCTAGCCATGTACACAAGCACTGGCCGTACGTATGCGCGAGTAGGCGTTCGAGACCCCGCCCGTATATACGTATGTGGCTGTATTTTCTTTCTTGCACACTGGCCGCTGTACGTATGTGTACCTCTACTACGACACGTGCGCGCATCTACATCAACCAGTATGTACGTACATGTTCACGACCAGAATGACAATGCTACGCTGCTTCGACCAGGTGGGTCCCGACTGTTAGGCACTTCCTTGCGTGCGAAGATGTAGCTGGTGGGTCCCAGCAGTCAGGGGGGCGAATCATTTTTTTTGCCCGGACGAACTTCCTTGCATGCGAAGATGTAGCTGGTGAGTCCCAGCAGTCAGGGGAAACATTTTTTCGCGAAATACGGTGGCCCATCCGGTGGGTCTCCGCTGTCAGGTGGAGGAATAATTATTTTGCGCGTAATAAGGAGGCACTTCCTTGCTGCGGCCGTGGACCCAGCTGTCAGCCTCTCCACGTATAGTCCACGTCCAATGGAAGCCGTTCCTTGACCACGTTGACCACGCCGCGCCGAGAGCACCAGGACGGTGGACGACGGCGAGGCCTAGGAAGGGGGTGACGCGGAACCGGGGAAGACGCGGTAGTGGATGCCCACGCATAGAGGAGTATGAGTTCACTGGTTCGACTGCAGTGTGAGGCTGCCGTCGCCGTAGAATAACAGGGGGTGTGGGTGAGTAGAGGGATGGCCTGTCCCGCAGTGGGAGTAGTAGGGGCGGTGAGGCCTCCGCAGCATCGCAGCCGGCCACGGGAGGCAGGAGCACGAGGCACGACCGGCGCTAGTTTGGGCGGCTGGAGCAAGAAGACCAGAGGTTGAAGAAGCACTACGGCCGTTGGATGGACATCGTACGGTCACTGGAGCTAGAATCGTTCATATTGACTAAGTTGACCAAGCCCTCCATCCCCGTCAACTTGGTAGGCCCACAAGTCGGCCTCCCACTATGTTGGGTTCCAGCTAGCAGGGGGAGTATTCATTTTTTTGTGCGTAATAAGGAGGCACTTCCTTGCGTGCGAAGATAGCTTGTGGGTCTGGCCTGTCAGTGGGGGGCACTTTTTTTCGCAAAATACAGAGGCCCTTCCGGTGGGTCCCAGATGTAAGGTGGAGGAATCAAAGACTTGAGAAGGCGTACAGAACAAGCTAGTGTACCAGTAAAGAGACATTGCTGAGTTTTAGAAAAAAGAGAGACATGCTCATGTAGCTGGTTCGAATCCAAACCTAGACTATGACTATATATGGTGCTATGCTACTCTGCAAGTAATGAAGCTGACATATCCAACGTTCGCTTCTCCTCTTCTCTACTTACTCTACCTAGCATCAGAAGCTCTGGCCGTAGCAATCATGTCCGCTGGCTGCTCGTCCACCTGCTCTTCAGCAGGAAACAACCAAATATGTGCCAAGTCGCCACCCGTACCATCGCCTGTGTGTCTCATCACACCCCCGCCGGCACACGCACCGCAGCCGGTTGCTCATCGCAACCCGCTGCCGTTGGTGTGGTGCCACTGCTGCAAACCACGCAGAGTCATCCGTCGCGTCTCAACCACAATCCTCAACCCTGGCCTTCTACAAATGCCCGAATCATGGGGTAATAATATGTTAAGTGTTGTTCTGCTGCTTTCAGTTGCTGATTTTTTTAATAGTTTGGTTGATGATCTTCCAATTTGATTCATGTAGAAAAGGGAAGTTTTGTGTGATTTGTATTTCTGGGAAGTTGCTGATGTGGGGGAGTGCAACTATGCTGATTATTTGGTTAGCCGAGGAATCCCAATACCAGCAGGTTGGGGTGTTGGACAAGTAACTGAAGGAACGACAGAAGAGGAAGATGCAGAGCAGAAGGTTAAAGATGCAGTTCCTCTGATCATGGCCAAGCAATAGCTGCTGAACGGCCTTGACAGCAATGCGGAGATCAAAGAGCTTGTGAAGATAATGGGCAAAATCAATGTGCTCTGTAGGATGATTGTCTCTTTATTTGCGGTGTATGTAGCACTCGTGATGTATTCAGTGGCTATGACATGAGCACTTTGCTGAAACTAGTAATGAATGAAACCTGTGTAGCAGGCTGGGTGTAGTGTTGTGAACATCTAATGATTTTATTAACGGAAATCAGGGGGTATCCCCTTTTTCTCATAAATAAATAAATAGCAGAGGCCCTTTTGGTAATAAATAAATAAATTATCAGAGGCCCTGTCGAGTCAGCTTTGTTCTCATTCGAAGATGTCGAGCAAATTATAGTCCAACAACAAACTATGTCATCAAATTCAAGTTTCACAGCCAAATTTGAGTACAACTAAACAACAAAGTCATCATGTTTTAGTTGTCATACAATCACCAAACACAAATTAGCATACATAACAAGTGATGTTCTCACAGGAAAATACTAAACAACATGTTCATCAGGTTTCAGTTGTCATAGCAAACACAATTTCACATAGCTTCTCACGGGAAAATACGACAAAAGCAATATAATCATCATCCGCAGCAGCAGCGTTAACATCTTCGCCATGTGTATCAGTCTGAATCGTAATTTCCCACGGTGTCATCTTCTTCTTCGTCCTCAACGTCCTCGAACGTTGGCTTCTTCTTGATCAACTCTTGTATGTCCACAGCTTGACATGCAATCTTTTCGCCAGCGTCATTGACGTGATGGTTCTCAGAGATATTAGGAACATCCGTGTTATCTTGTACATCACGAGCAGTGTAAACATCATCTTGTTGTGCAACTTCATTAAACGAATTCCTCTGCTCAAACCTTTGCAATACTCTCCAGTCATCACTACGTGCAAATGTGTCTTCCAAGAAAATATCTGTATTGCTTGATTTGCCAAAATAAAAGGCTCGTTGGTCTGGTATGCTGCCTTGACATTGATGGATTTGAAATAATCATCAGCTCTGGGTTTTGTAATCCTGGAAAACAGGTTATACCAACGACAGCACAACAGAACCACACACCGATGATCCTCGAAACTAGAGATATACTGCAACTGAACAATGTCTGTTGTGTTAGCATACATTTCAGTTGTCTCTTTGTCATACATATCCGTGCTCATGATGTCACTGTTTTGTGTCTTCCTGCCTTTGTCTCGTGCAAGGGTGTTGTAGCGCACATCTCCAACAACGCAAGATTCATAGTGTCTTACCCGAGTATCAGGACCCATTGCTAGTGAGTAAAGGGCATCATCAACTGCTTGCCCATCCTCCCGCATCTTCCTAACCTATGGTTAGAAAATAGACAAGCGATCATCTTATGTACTCAATATATTAAAAAAACTGAGAGTGCAATTCAAAAGCTTACATGGCTCTTGAACCATTTCGCAAATCCTGCCATAACCAGTTTGTCAATGTTCCTTTGATTTTGCGGCAGTAACTCCTTTTTGTAGATGCTGCACAACATAGTGATCGCGCCAAACATCTAAATATATAAGAATGTGCTGCAAGTTTAGTAGATTATGATGTATAAGCTGCAGTACTTAGCACTTACTTGATATAAGGTAGTATCTTAGGAGAGTTATTCAACACATACCAAACCATTTTGTCCAAATCTTTAGGTTTGTCCTCTTGTCGACTCTTTCCTATAACTCGAACAGAATAATTGAAAACATTGATCCCGAGATTGTCTTCATCCACCTCTTTGCTAAGCTGATCAGCTGTTTCAATGTATTTTGAGCAGAATGTCAACGCTTCTGTAGCAATGTAGGCCTCTACAATGGAACCCTCGGGTCTAGCTCTGTTCCTAACATAGCCCTTGAAAGTGCCTAGCCGCCTTTCAATAGGGTACATCGAGCCATACTATACTGGACCACTAAATAGTGCCTCATCAGGTAAATGAACAACCAAATGCACCATCACATCAAAGAAGCTGGAGGATATATCTTCTCCAGGTCGCATAGGATAGTTGGTATCTTGTCTCTAAGACGCTCCAAAGCATCTATCCTGATATTTCTACTGTAGAGTTCCCTGAAGAATTGTCCCAACTCTGCAACTGCTCTATATAAGTCAGGGTGGCCCAATCCTCTAAGGATAACAGGTAAAACCCTTTGAAGTAGGACGTGGCAGTCATGAGTTTTCAATCCTTGTACCTTGTTTCCATCTGCACTGACTCTCCTTTCAGGGTTGGAAGCAAATCCACGTGGGAATCTCACACGTGACAGGACCTCGCAGAATTCTTTTCTTTTTACCTTGTCCAGGACGTACACAGCTGGTGCCATATCCCGTGGTTTACCTTCATCTTGCACCTGCAAATCCTGTCTGATACCCAGGTTT
The DNA here is from genome assembly GCF_056163025.1 of Triticum urartu. Taxonomy (NCBI): domain Eukaryota; kingdom Viridiplantae; phylum Streptophyta; class Magnoliopsida; order Poales; family Poaceae; genus Triticum; species Triticum urartu. Next base: position 276,832,445 of record NC_141877.1, read on the forward strand.
GTCAAATCAATCCTAGATTTTAAGGTATCTTTCGTCTTGCCTTCAATATTAAGAAGTGTGCCGATAATGTTGTCACATATATTTTTCTCGATGTGCATCACAACAAGATTGTGCGGCAGATCCAAATCTTTCCAATACTCCAAGTCCCACAAAGTGGACCTGCGGGTAAACAATAATCTCTCTTATGCCCTGCCACGCTTCCTTTTCCCGCTACCATTACCATGATGGTTTCCTAGTGCAATATGCCCGATCTTCTCTAATTCCACTTGCAACTCATCGGTAGTGAGCCTCTTTGGCGCATCACGGTTTTCATGCTTTGCATTGAACACATGTCTTCGGTAGTTTCTAGGATGCGGCTTGTCCTTGGCAAGGAAACGGCCGTGTCCAATGTAACAGATCTTGCTAAGTATTGCATATGACAGCGGATTCCTGTCACATTGAACACATGCATTGTAACCATGTGTTGTTCGCCTTGACATAGTGCCCAAAGCCCGATAATCATGGATGCACCAAATTATAACAGCACGCAGAAAGAAATCAGCTGGTGGGCTGCTATATAGGTCTCGAGTGAGAACACCCCTCCATAGCTGTTGAAGTTCCTCCACAAGAGGCTCCATGAACAAATCAAAATCCTTTCCAGGAATTTTTGGACCTGGGATGAGAAAGTCCATCATATAGTTTGATTCTTTGGTGCAGACATTTGGAGGCATGTTCTAAGGGATAACAAGCACTGGCCACATGCTATATGTGGCGCTCTGGTGGCCAAATGGGTTAAATCCATCTGAAGCTAAGCCAAGTCTAATGTTTCTCGGGTCAGTAGCAAACTTTTTGTGTTTCTGATTGAAGCTTTTCCGCTCACTACCATGTGATGGATGGCTCATTACATTCTGATTTCTGTACTCATGGTTCCTAGAATGCCATAGTACATGCTCTCTTGTTTCAGCATCATGAAACAACCTCTGCAATCTTGGTGTAATTGGAAAATGTCTCAGAACATTATGAGGAATCCTCTTCACAACATCGCCATCTTTCCATGTTGATGATTTGCATTTCGGGCATTCACGTAAGTTGGCATAATCCTTCCGGAACAAAACACAATTATTCTTACAAACATGGATAATATCATATCCAATTCCAATGCACGAAGGAAATTCTTCATTTTACTGTAGGTGTGTGGCAGCTCAGACGTATCTGGGAAAGCTTTGCGGAAAGCAACCAACATCGCATTGAGTGATTTGTTGGTCATCCGCTTAGATGTCTTCACCTGAAGAAAGGTGACCATAGCTGAGAATACTGACAGCTTATTTCCTGGGGTGATAGCCACGTTGCATTGTTCCAACATGCGGGCCCACCATTTTTCTTCTGCAGGTGAAAGTTCAGGGAATGCATGAGCATTTCGTAGCATTGTTTCAATGTTGGCCAAACTCACTGGCTCCGCCACCACCTCCTCCTCCTCCTCCTCCTCCTCCTCCTCTTCCGCCTGAGCATCAGGCAGATCAAGATGGTGATCTGCTATTTCCATGTAGTCAATAACATTGACGTTCACAGCTTCACCATGATGAACCCACCTAGTATATGTGACCGACATCCCATACAAGTGTAGATGATTTTGCACAGTTGACTGGGGTCTTGTAACTTAATTCATACAACTGCTACACGGGCAGAGCACATCTGATTTCGGACCACCGTACTCAGCTATGATAAAGTTCATGAAGTTTTCAACCCCCTCCACATATGCAGCGGAGAATCTTCGAGCAGAAGTTATCCAAGTCTTGTCCATCTATTAGACATACAAATTAGTTCTTCTACTAGATATTACAGGAAAAACATATATGGTTTTTCATGAAGTCTAGAAAAAAAAACCTAGGTCGATGTCTAAAGCTATGGCAAGATATTTGGACGAGCAGATTTAAGTAACGAAATATATGTAAAGCTAATTCAGCAAACGGATTTGAGTGCTAAATTATGGCAGGCTGTTTCAGCAGTCAATGAGGCCGAGCACACAGCCATCGAACTACCGAAGGCCATCGCAGCAACAAAGATCGAGTATAAATGGTGTAGAGCTATTTCACCTAATGGATTGGCTACTAGACCATGGCAATCTACGTCACAATAAATATATGGCAGGATATTTTAGCAACTAATCGGCCTTGGCATGCCATCTCAGCTAAGCAGATCGAGTGCAGAACAGGGCAAGTAAGCTTCTTAAGCAGAGCATATTGACTGTAAACTACTTCGGCAAACAGTGAGATTAACAACGTCTATCAGCTAACATGCAGCGCTACACTGACATGCACAGGGCCTCAGTCTAGAATGTGTGTATCGTGGGAGAAGCTAACTGCCGTGCATCTCCACACGAATGTCGCCAGCGATGGCGGCGCTGAGCGCCATGCGCCTCCACAAGAACGTCAGCAGTGGTGGCAGCGTGGCTAGAGGACGGCAGTCTACGAGAGCGTATGTTGGAGCGAGAGGATCGCCGTGCGTCCCCCTCGACGAACCGCGTCACTGACGTATCGGCGCGGCGGGGAGGGAGGCTTTGGTGGAGCGAATGGAGTGGAGGGGACGGGGGGATGGGGGTTTGGGGAATATTATTGGCTAGTTGGCCGAAGGGCAGTTGAATCTAGGATTTGGGGGGAATTTTTGGGTGGGGGCGGGGGGGATTTTCGCATGGTGGGCGGGGGGAGTTTGGCGCATGGTCGGTTTCTCCAAGTGCAGTACCACGTGTTAGTGAAGAGGGAAGCCGAAGGGCATTCCGTTTGCGTGAGCCGTGTGCAGGACCAAACTTGTGTGGGGTGCAATGCGACTGCGACAGGGGTGCTGTGAGTGTACTGCCTTTTTTCCTTTAAAACTAGGTGCTTCGCCCCCTCAAAAAAAACTTGTTGCTTCGCGCAATCCATCGATACTACTACTAGTAATCCAGTAATCCTGACTAAAATGGCGCGGCCGGGTGTTTTCCCGTGCGATATGCTGGGAGATTGGCTTAGTTGGGTTTGTTAGGATGAGTAAAGCTACACCTACGTAATCCCAGTTACGTAATTAACATAATGTGAAACGTGTGAGCTGTTGATTGTAAATTGGGGGGAGGGAGGGGCCCACCACCATGAAAATCAGGGGAGGAGAGAGAGAGAGGCAATTTACGTTAACCCTTTAGTAGGTTCCCGTAGATGTAGAAAGATATGAAATGCGTGAATGTATAGTGGACGTACTATTGGAGTGCCTAATATAAATTGTGTATGTATAGACCCTATGTATTTATTTTACTTCGCCAGTTAGCTTTGTCTCGGTTCAATAAAAATCAGAGTTGGTGATGATGGTGTGCCTGTCATCTTGCAATATAGGCCGTCTGATCTATATCTAACGGATAGGAAGGAAACTATGACAATTTACCCGCACTCCTCTCCACATTTGCAGATAAGGCCTTCCCTCGTTCATCCTTTTCTCCCACAAGATCTTGATCTTCCTTGCAACGCACGGGCATCTTGCTAGTACTCTTACAATATACTATATTATTGTGAAAGTTCACATACACCGGCCGAGATTAATGCAAACACGGCAAATTTTCATTACATTTTGAACTTTTATAGGACAGAAAAATAAAAGAAACCCGACCCTAAACCTATTCTACGGTGGCGACCGACGTCCTCCATCTGCGATCTCTATGTACGGGGGCGGGGTTCAAGACCCGTGAAGTGAAGGTGCGGTCTCCGGCAAGGAAGAATAGAACACGGGATACAGACCGGCCAGTTAGCACACCATGCCCTGCCGCCTCCCATGCCGTACTCATCCTCGGAGGAGTAGCCGACCTTGGCGGTGCCGGACATTGGATGGCGGCAAGTAGGACGCGTGGCTGACGGTTCTCCCGTCGTCGGCCGCCAGCATGGCCACCGCTTGTAGGGTCGCATCCGCGTCTGGCTACGCCGCTATTGCGTCGCGAGAGGCGACTTGAGCGAGGGCAGCGACCTCGAGCTTCATCCCCGAAGACAAGCTCTCCCGCAGAGCGTTCACGCTTGCAGTCATGGAGGATGTGGTGCCAGGTAGGAGGACGATGCGCTATGGTGTGGAGGTTAGTTGGGCGTTGCCGCTTTAAGTAGCGCATTCAAGTGAGGCCAAGCGTCCTGGTGCATCATTAAGTTGCCGAAGTTGGTTCCTCGGGCACCGAGCCTCTTAACGACGGCATACAATCGGACGCCATGAATGCGGGCAGCTGGCACCGGCTGGGAACGCACCGTGCGATGGCGCGAGGGACAAGGGTTTTTGGTGTGCCAGGGTAGTCAGCTACGGTCGTGGCAACGTTGGAGATGCCCTTTGCTCACATGCGGTCGATTCATGTCATTGAAAAAGCAAGATGACCCGACATGGTCTCAGGTCCTGAGGATGCAGTTGGCCGCGCTACACCACTCCGTGGACGCGTCCCGGCGCCCCGTGCATCCTCGACGTGCTGGGTGTTGGCGTGTGTTTGGATTGTGGCCAAAGTGCACCTTACCAAAATTTTGGTCATGACCCAAAGATTGGTCTTTATTTGGATGGTTGCCATTTTTTTGGCATGCCAATGAACTCTAGCCAACTCTAGTTCATTTTTCTTGCTAATGTCGGCCAAATAATGGGCAACCAAAACCTCAACCAAAATATTGGCCACCCAATGCTTTGATGGGGCAACCTTGGGCACAAACCAAACATACTATTGGTCGTGCCACAGCACTAATGCCACCCTCGGCACATTGAAACTGACCGTGTCTAGCAACGATGAGTGTGTCGCTCACCGCGGTCGCCGTGTCCAAAGGAGGTGATGGAGATGCGCCACGTTGTTGGCCCCCACGACCCACATGAATGGTTGCCGGTGGCGAGGAGGTCGTGGGCCAGCTCCTCCATTGGACTAGTTTGCGCGACGTCGTCCCGACATGTGTGCCCCACATGTCGGTTTCCCTGTTTTCCCGGCCATATTCGAGCGTTAGTGCTCCGCGTTGCGCATTAGGCCTTTCACTATGTAGGCCAAGCGAGACAACTTATTGTTTATTTGAGCCGTTCAAGTATAATCATGTGGCGTTTTCTTATTTCTCATTCCTCCCCAACCCTGTTGTCCATCGATCATGTCGCCCTCCGGTCAAGTCCATCCTCCCACATGCCTCATTTGAACATTCCGTCGAGTATCATTCGTATGTGGGCCTAGACCATGCTTGTATTTCCAATGTTTTGTAATTTGTCCGACATGCATACAAACAAATGGTTCGTTTAAAGTTTTACTTTGCCTCCACCACATATCTCTTTGCATCTTAGTTTTAACACCCCATTCGGTTCATGCCCCGACACATATTGACGAGATCGATTGATGTTCAGAGATCAATTGCGTGTCGTGCAAGGAGATAAAGGTTTGGTCTGTTTCTATGATAGAAATGACCCACGGGGGGGGGGGGGGTCTGTGGGGATCAGAGGGAGTATATTGTACGTTCATAAGCGAAACAAACGTATTGTACCCACCCTAGTCCTCTTTCAATCGATCTCTGGACCCCGAGATGAAATCAGGAGAGAACGAGTGGGGGCATGTGTGATACCTAAGGCGGACTCCGGTGATCATAGCATCCGCAAATCATATATGAAGGGTATTCAATGTTCGTTTCATTTTTGAACGTACAATATACTCCCTCCTATCCTTTCTAGTTTACATATAAGTTTTATGTGTAGTCAAAGTATCTCTACTTTGATAAAAAAGTATCAACATTCAACAACGCCCAATCAATATTGTTAGATTCGTACGTACTCCTAGATTTGTACTTGAGATGGTTTCCAATTTGTTTTCAACCACGTGAATGTGCTTGTTCTTGCGCATGCTCTTCCTAGTAGGATTTTGCCACGTATAGCCACTCCAATAGTAACTTTTTTTAAGCTCCTTGTCCAATAGTACTAGTGGAGTACTGACAACATCTGTACTAGAGTATGAAGTGCTCATAGCAGTACTCCCTCCTTCCATTTATATAGGGCCTATGTGGAGGAGAGAGATGTGAAAAAGTAAGGGGAGTGAGCTCTCATGCAAGAGCCTAGCTATATACGCATTGCTAGTTAAATACAATAAATATGAAGAAAGGGATGGAGAGGAGATGGAAAAAAGTACTAATACAATAGCCAGCCTTATAATTTTTTTCGGGAAATAGCCAACCTTATAGCCCACACTACTCTATGAGTGCATATAATAGATGATGGCTATAGATGACATGGCAGTTCCTTATAACCATCGACTGGTTATATTATTAACCATGCTCTAATGCGTTTTTCAAAACCGCATTTGACTATTGACAAGATTAATAGTACGTGAGATGTATAATGTGAAAATTATATCATTGGAAGATCCTTTCACATACGAATTTGACCGTATGCTTTGTGTAAGTTGCATGTCATATATTATTACTCTAACATTTGGTCAAAGTTAGCCTCGAAAAACGCATTAGGCCATGTATAGTCAATGGAAGGAGGGAGTAGTACTGGAAGTGGATCCTCTGACGTAGGTATCCCTGCGTTACCCTCCTCAACTTACTAGCGGACCCCATGCTTTCTAGGTCCCGCATGTCAGTTACTCAATGGGTTCGGCTACGTTAGGGGATCCTCATCAATAGTATACTCCCTCTGTTTTTATTTACTCCGCATAAAATGGAGGGAGTGGTAGTATAAATGACGCGGGCGGGGGAGGGGGAGGGACGTCGGTTTGCTCTCAACTGCGGTCCCACAAGTGAGCGAAAACGCAAGACGAAGCATGTTCCATTCAGTGAGCGACGTGGAGGGTCAAGCGTGTCGGTCTGCAATGCAAACACGACAAGAGCGATGTACAGTCAAAACCGATTGACCGGTCGTCACCGGAACCACTATTCACACCAGAACCTTCACTGCTCAGCCTACGCCAGCCACTACCCTAAAATCACACCTAATCTCCAGCCCCTTCCCCCACCTTTCGATCCCCTAGCCCACATCAAGCGTCCCCTAGTTCACCAGAAAGCCATGGTGCACCGCAAGATCACGTACTACAAGATGCTGACGCTAGAGCGCCGCGCAGAAATCGCAGCGGCGGTCGGCGCCACAGACCTCCGTTCCCAAGTTCGCTTTGCGGCGGGCCAATCCCTGAGTTCTCTGAAGCCAAGCTACGAGGAGGAGGAAGCCGATCCAATGTTCATGGCGGAGGTCGCAGCGCAGAAGGCCCCCGATGGGTATAAGACGATGGACGTCGACTTCGTGCCGGCGTCCGAGTCCCCCATGGTGCAGGCGGACCAGCGGTTCAACCTAGCGATACTAATGGAGGACCGAGACGCAGAGGCTCAACTTAACGCGGAGCGCGCACATGCCGCTGGCATCGAGGCTCTCCTGCAGGCGGAACCACATGCCATGGATGTGAACCAGGCGGCGGAGGCTCAACTTGAGGCGAAGCGCATGGATGCCGCTGCCATCGAGGCCCTCCTACAGGCGGAACCGGATGTCCTGGACTTGAACAGGCGGTACAAGCTCAACTCGATGCGGATCACACGGATGCCGCTCTCATCGAGGCCCTCCTGCAGGCGGAAACGGATTCCGTGGACTTGAACCGGGCAGTGGAGGCTCGACTCGACGCAGAGCGCGCGGATGCCGCTGCCATCGAGGCCCTCCTGCAGGCGGGACCGGACGTCCTCGACTTGAACCGGGCGGTGCTCTCGTCTGTGCAGAGCGCCCGCACGCTCCGCGTGAACGAGTAGCTTGAGGCCGAGGACAACCACGGTACGGAGACACACGTCGGCAGCTATGGCTAGTTCGCGCCGGTAGACAAAGACGAAGAGTCCGTCTCGTTCTGCGAGCAGTGATAGTTTTTCTTTATGTTGTTGTTTTTATGGATCTTTTGTTGTGTAAAACATATATTGTTATGCAAGTCGCCTGACTTGGGTCAGTCTACCATTTCAGGTGGTTGGATGAATACCCTACATCTCCTAACCCTTCTTCCTCACCTCTTCTTCTTCCCCAACAGACCACCGCATGAGCCATACAAATACTCCCTGATACGTATCCAACGTATATATAATTTTAGATTGCTCCATGCTATATTATCTTCTGTTTTGGACAATATTGGGATTTATTATTCACTTTTATATTATTTTTGGGACTAACCTATTAACCAGAGGCCCAGCCTAGAATTGCTGTTTTTTTGCCTATTTTAGGGTTTCGCAGAAAAAGGATATCAAACGGTGTCCAAACGGAATGAAACCTTCGAGGACATGATTTTTGGAACGAACATGATCCAGGAGACTTGGACCCTATGTCAAGCAACCAATAGGGAGGCCACGAGGTAGGAGGGCGCGCCCTCCACCCTCGTGGGCCCCCTGTTGCTCCACCGACGTACTTCTTCCTCCTATATATACCTATGTACCCCCAAACTACCAGAGACGGAGCCAAAAACCTAATTCCACCACTGCAACTTTCTGTATCCACGAGATCGCATCTTGGGGCCTGTTCTGGAGTTCCGCCAGAGGGGGCATCGATCACAGAGGGCTTCTACATCAACACCATAGCCTCTTCGATGAAGTGTGAGTAGTTTACCTCAGACCTTCGCGTCCATAGTTATTAGCTAGATGGCTTTCTCTCTCTTTTTGGATCTCAATACAAAGTTCTCCCCCTCTCTTGTGGAGATCTATTCTATGTAATCGTCTTTTGCGGTGTGTTTGTTGAGACCGATGAATTGTGGGTTTATGATCAAGTTTATCTATGAACAATATTTGAATCTTCTTTGAATACTTTTATGTATGATTGGTTATCTTTGCAAGTCTCTTCGAATTAACAGTTTGGTTTGGCCTACTAGATTGATCTTTCTTGCAATAGGAGAAGTGCTTAGCTTTGGGTTCAATCTTGCGGTGTCCTTTCCCATTGACAGTAGGGGCAGCAAGGCACGTATTGTATTGTTGCCATCGAGGATAACAAGATGGGGTTTTCATCATATTGCATGAGCTTATCCATCTACATCATGTCATCTTGCTTAAAGCGTTACTCTATTCTTATGAACTTAATACTCGAGATGCATGCTGGATAGTGGTCGATGTGTGGAGTAATAGTAGTAGATGCAGGCAGGAGTCAGTCTACTTGTCTCGGACGTGATGCCTATATACATGATCATACCTAGATATTCTCATAACTATGCTCAATTCTGTCAATTGCTCAACAGTAATTTGTTTACCCACCGTGAATACTTATGCTCTCGAGAGAAGTCACTAGTGAAACCTATGGCCCCCGAGTCTATTCTCTATTATATCAATCTTCCAATACTTCGTTATTTTTATTGCTTTCTATTTTACTTTGCATCTTTATCATAAAAATACCAAAAATATTATCTTATCATATCTATCAGATCTCACTCTCGTAAGTGACCGTGTAGGGATTGACAACCCCTTATCGCGTTGGTTGCGAGGATTTATTTGTTTGTGTAGGTGCGAGGGACTCGCGTGTAGCCTCCTACTGGATTGATACCTTGGTTCTCAAAAACTGAGGGAAATACTTACGCTAATTTGCTGCATCACCCTTTCCTCTTCAAGGGAAAACCAACGCAGTGCTCAAGAGGTAGCAAGAAGGATTTCTGGCGCCGTTGCCGGGGAGGTCTACGCAAAAGTCAACATACCAAGTACCCATCACAACCCTTATCTCCCGCATTACATTATTTGCCATTTGCCTCTCGTTTTCCTCTCCCCCACTTCACCCTTGCCATTTTATTCGCCCCATCTCTCTCTATCATCCCTCTCTTTTCCGTTTTCCTCTTTTTCCGTTTGCTTGCCCTGTCGTATGGCTAGTCCTTTATCTTCTCCGTTGTCTCCCGAAAATGAAGTTATCAATTTTAAACAAAGGGAGGGAGAAAATCTAAAAGACGCTTGGTATAGAATTTGCAATGCTCAAAATAGATCTACCAGGAAGCAATCTACTTCCGTTCTTCTCCGCAATTTTTATGTAGGTGCTAATCCTTGGTACAGATATATCCTTGGTACCATTACCGGAGGAATTTCTTGGGTAGCCATACTTTTGATTCTTATAATGCTATGATAGATTTATTTGGCTCACCACCTCTTTTGGTTAATGGAACTATGTTAACTTTGGAGCACGTCATGCAAAGACTTAAAATTATTGAAATAAAGTTGCTACCATAGAGTTAATTGAAAATTTGGATAAAAAGATCCGCAAACAAATTACCCAGTATGGATCTAAAGTAGGAATCACTTTGAAAATATTAAGGAGAAGGAACCCATAGTTAATGAAAGAATAAATCAAGATTCCACTAGAATCGATAAACTTGAGGGTATCATTACCAACTTAGGAACCGCTTTTTCTTCCATAAAGAACACTCCAAGTCCTCCAACTAAAATTGCCAAGCTTATGTGTGTTCCTAAAAATAAGGCTGAATCTTCTAGTAAGGAAACTGCGGATCTCAAATCTATAAGTATTCATCCCAATCTTTTTGCTATCATTAAGGAACCAATTGTTACAAATGAATTTTTCGATCTTGTTCCTAAAAGTTTGATAATTAATAAAAATAAAGAAACTTTTAAGGATGATAGATGCCTCATTGAACAATTGCCTACCAAAGATGGCAATACCTAGATCTATCCTTGCTTTTATGCCTAGCTAGGGGCGTTAAACGATAGCGCTTGTTGGAAGGCAACCCAATTTTATTTTTATTCCTTGCTTTTTTCTCCTGTTTAGTAATAAATAATTTATCTAGCCTATGTTTTGTTTGTGTTATTTGTGTTTAATTAGTGTTTGTGCCAAGTAGAACCATTGGGAAGACTTGGGGAAAGTCTTTTTAATCTTGCTGTAAAAAACAGAAACTTTAGCGCTCACGAGAACTGCTGCCATTTTTATTTGGAAAGTGATATTTAGTTAATTCTTGTTGAATATGATTAATAGATAAATTTCTCACGTCAATCAATTTATTTTATAATTTTTGGGGTTCCAGATCTTGCGTTAGCTACAGATTACTACATACTATTCTGTTTTTCGTGTGTTGTTTGCTTATTTTGATGAATCTATGGCTAGTAAAATAGTTTATAAACCATAGAGAAGTTGGAATACAGTAGGTTTAACACCAATATAAATAAATAATGAGTTAATTACAGTAACTTGAAGTGGTGTTTTGTTTTCTTTCGCTAACGGAGCTCACGAGATTTTCCACTTTAAGTTTTGTGTTGTGAAGTTTTCAAGTTTTGGGTAAAGATTTGATGGATTATGGAACAAGGAGTGGCAAGAGCCTAAGCTTGGGGATGCCCATGGCACCCCCAAGAAAATCTAAGGACACCTAAAAGCCAAAGCTTGGGGATGCCCCGGAAGGCATCCCCTCTTTCGTCTACTTCTATCGGTAACTTTACTTGGAGCTATATTTTTATTTACCACATGATACGCGTTTTGCTTGGAGCGTCTTGTATTATTTGAGTGTTTGCTTTTTAGTTTACCAAAATCATCCTTTCTGTACACACCTTTTGAGAGAGATACACATGATTCGTAAATTATTAGAATACTCTATATGCTTCACTTATATCTTTTGAGTTATATAGTTTTGCTCTAGTACTTCACTTATATCTTTAAGAGCACGATGGTGGATTTGTTTTATAGAAACTATTGATCTCTCATGCTTCACTTATATTATTTTGAGAGTCTTAAATAGCATGGTAATTTTCTTAAATAATCCTAATATGCTAGGTATTCAAGATTAGTAAAAACTTTCTTATGAGTGTGTTGAATACTAAGAGAAGTTTGATGCTTGATGATTGTTTCGAGATATGGAGATGGTGATATTAGAGTTGTGCTAGTTGATTAGTTGTGAATTTGAGAAATGCTTGTGTTGAAGTTTGTGATTTCCATAGCATGCACGTATGGTGAACCGTTATGTTAAGAAGTCGGAGCATGATGTATTTATTGATTGTCCTCCTTATGAGTGGCGGTCGGGGACGAGCGATGGTCTTTTCCTACCAATCTATCCCCCTAGGAGCATGCGCGTAGTACTTTGCTTCGATAACTAATAGATTTTTGCAATAAGTATGTGAGTTCTTTATGAATAATGTTGATTCCATGGATTATACGCACTCTCACCCTTCCACCATTGCTAGCCTCTCTAATACCACACACTTTTCGCCGGTATCATACACCCACCATATACCTTCCTCAAAACAGCCACCATACCTACCTATCATGGCATTTCCATAGCCATTCCGAGATATATTGCCATGCAACTTTCCTCGTTCCATTTATCATGACACGCTCCATCATTGTCATATTACATTGCATGATCATGTAGTTGACATTGTATTTGTGGCAAAGCCACTGTTCATAATTCTTTCATACATGCCACTCTTGATTCATTGCATATCCCGGTACACAGCCAGAGGCATTCACAGAGTCATATGTTCTTCTAAGTATTGAGTTGTAATTGTTGAGTTGTAAGTAAATAAAAGTGTGATGATCATCATTTTTTAGAGCATTGTCCCAAGTGAGGAAAGGATGATGGAGACTATGATTCCCCCACAAGTCGGGATGAGACTCCGGACAAAAAAATAAATAAATAAAGAGGCCATAAAAATAGAGAAAAGGCCCAAATAGAAAATGAGAGAAAAAGAGAGAAGGGACAATGCTACTATCCTTTTACCACACTTGTGTTTCAAAGAAGCATCATGATCTTCATGATAGAGAGTCTGCTATGTTATCACTTTCATATACTAGTGGGAATTTTTCATTATAGAACTTGGCTTATATATTCCAATGATGGGCTTCCTCAAAATGCCCTAGGTCTTCCTGAGCAAGCGAGTTGGATGCACACCCACTTAGTTTCTTTTTGTTGAGCTTTCATATACTTATAGCTCTAGTGCATCAGTTGCATGGCAATCCCTACTCACTCACATTGATATCTATTGATGGGCATCTCCATAGCCCGTTGATATGCCTAGTTAATGTGAGACCATCTTCTCCTTCCTTTTGTCTTCTCCACAACCACCATTCTATTCCACCTATAGTGCTATGTCCATGGCTCACGCTCATGTATTGCGTGAAGATTGAAAAGGTTTGAGAACACCAAAAGTATGAAACAATTGCTTGGCTTGTCATCGGGGTTGTGCATAATTTAAATACTTTGTGTGGTGAAGATGGAGCATAGACAGACTATATGATTTTGTAGGGATAACTTTCTTTGGCCATGTTATTTTGAGAAGACATAATTGCTTAGTTAGTATGCTTGAAGTATTATTATTTCTATGTCAATATTAAACTTTTGTCTTGAATCTTTCAGATCTGAATATTCATACCAAAATTAAGAGAATTACATTGAAAATTATGCCAAGTAGCATTCCACATCAAAAATTCTGTTTTTATCATTTACCTACTCGAGGACGAGCAAGAATTAAGCTTGTGGATGCTTGATACGTCTGCAACGTATCTATAATTTTTGATTGCTCCATGCTATATTATCTTCTGTTTTGGACAATATTGGGCTTTATTATTCACTTTTATATTATTTTTGGGACTAACCTATTAACCGGAGGCCCAGCCCAGAATTGATGTTTTTTTGCCTATTTTAGGGTTTCACAGAAAAATGGTATCAAATGGAGTCCAAACGGAATGAAACCTTCGGGAACGTGATTTTCGGAACGAACATGATCCAGGAGACTTGGACCCTACGTCAAGCAACCAACAGGGAGGCCACGAGGTAGGGGGCGCGCCTACCCCGCCCCCCCCCCCCCCCCCGGCATGCCCTCCACCCTCGTGGGACCCCTGTTGCTCCACCGACGTACTTCTTCCTCCTATATATACCTACGTACCCACAAACTACCAGAGACAGAGCCAAAAACCTAATTCCACCACCGCAACTTTCTGTATCCACGAGGTCACATCTTGGGGCCTGTTCCCGTGCTCCGCCGGAGGGGGCATCAATCACGGAGGGCTTCTACATCAACACCATAGCCTCTTCGATGAAGTGTGAGTAGTTTACCTCAGACCTTCGGGTCCATAGTTATTATCTAGATGGTTTTATCTCTCTTTTTGGATCTCAATACAAAGTTCTCCCCTCTCTTGTGGAGATCTATTCGATGTAATCTTCTTTTGCGGTGTGTTTGTTGAGACCGATGAATTGTGGGTTTATGATCAAGTTTATCTATGAACAATATTTGAATCTTCTCTGAATTCTTTTATGTATGATTGGTTATCTTTGCAAGTCTCTTCGAATTATAGTTTGGTTTGGCCTACTAGATTGATCTTTCTTTCAATGGGAGAAGTGCTTAGCTTTGGGTTCAATCTTGCGGTGTCCTTTCCCAGTGACAGTAGGGGCAGCAAGGCATGTATTGTATTGTTGCCACCAAGGATAACAAGATGGGTTTTTCATCATATTGCATGAGTTTATCCCTCTACATCATGTCATCTTGCTTAAAGCGTTACTCTGTTCTTATGAACTTAATACTCTAGATGCATGCTGGATAGCGGTCGACGTGTGGAGTAATAGTAGTAGATGCAGGCAGGAGTCGGTCTACTTGTCTCAGACGTGATGCCTATATACATGATCATACCTAGATATTCTCATAACTATGCTCAATTCTGTCAATTGCTCAACAGTAATTTGTTTACCCACCGTGAATACTTATGCTCTCGAGAGAAGTCACTAGTGAAACCTATGGCCCTCGGGTCTATTCTCTATTATATCAATCTTCCAATACTTAGTTATTTTTATTGCTTTCTATTTTACTTTGCATCTTTATCATAAAAATACCAAAATATTATCTTATCATATCTATCAGATCTCACTCTCGTAACTGACCGTGTAGGGATTGACAACCCCTTATCGCGTTGGTTGCGAGGATTTATTTGTTTGTGTAGGTGCGAGGGACTCGCGCGTAGCCTCCTACTGTATTGATACCTTGGTTCTCAAAAACTGAGGGAAATACTTACGCTAATTTGCTGCATCGCCCTTTCCTCTTCAAGGGAAAACCAACGCAGTGCTCAAGAGGTAGCAGTCCCCGATATGTGGTTGGATAAACATACTCTATGAACGAAAATTATGTGTCAGCGGTAAGATGGCTGAGTTTGGTTTGTTCACATGCGACAGCACGTGTCAGTGAGGGTGCATTCCCTTGGTTGGGTTTGCGGCGTGCAGGAGCGACTGTGTGAGGGTGCGGTGCGACCGCGGCGTGCAGGAGCAACCGTGTGAGGGTGCGGTGCGACCGCGACAGCCGTGCGCAAGTGTGCCTCCTTTTCATTTTGAAAACTTTAGGCAAGCTTGGCAAAAATGTGTGGCGAAGTATGGAAATGCAAGGCCTAGACTCAAACAGGATAAGGACGTACTACATACTAGGAGTACTAGTGTTAAAAAAGAAAGGCGGGGTTTTCCTTCATGGGAATAATCGATACAAATCCTCGTTTCATGTGTCAGTTAATGCGTATTTTTTTCTCCAAATCCCAAAGAGCTACTCCCTCCTTTCCGGTTTATTGGGCTTATCACAAAATTTTAGGGTTTCCATTTTATATGGCTCAATTTGATTGTTCCTCATCACAAGTTCAGATTCCAAAGTGCATTAAATAATTAAATGCAAGTATTAAAAGAAAAATGACCAATGCATGTACTTTATGCATGCATGCATTCCAATTAAGACATTGGTAAACATAAACTTTTGAGAAAAACAAGAGCATTAATTGGGTGCTTTTACAAATTACAAAAAATATTCCACCACTCACCATCTATCTTGGTTGGTGAGATTTTTGAATTGAGCCCTATAAACCGAAAAGGAGGGAGTAACCATCTCACTCCTCATCGCTTGACTAATGCAGCGCCATGAAAACCAACCTTCTCACTTCCGCATGCATGCAGGGGATATTAATGTCCTTGGTTGCTAGTATGAGGAAAACCCCATCAATTTTGCCTCGATTAGTGTTAGTGGCCTTTTGCAAATTGTAATTTTGATATACTAGCCTTGTGTACAAAAAAATGGAGGTAGTAACTATATTTGACTTCCTTCCACATTGCAGTGACGTTGACGATATCTCGAATGTTGTGGTTTGGCAAAGTGCATTCGACGGAGAACACCATTGAGGGAGACCACGGTAAGTCGTTCGCTACTGCCGCCTGCAAGCCGAGACAACCGCCTTATTTGCATCCAGGAAGTCCGTTGAACCAAAGGACGCGTAAATGTACTAGTACTACTCGTACACAATAGCGTCGTCCGTCCAGCTTAATGTGGTGAGATGGTTTCTTGAAGAAGATGATGGAGAAGCGGAGTCAGCGATGAGTGAAATGATGGTTGCTTCGTCCATGCTTTGTGATTTGACGCCTCACTACTTTGTGATTTGCGATAGAAGGGACAGGGGAGTAGACTATGTGCTCTATACTGTACATGCGTCCAAGCACGGAAGAAAGAGGAGAGACGTTGCATTTTTCTATTCCTTCAATCAATCAACCAGGGAGCTTCGGTTCCATCCTTTTGGCTTTGGCAACACCGTCCACAATGGTTCCCACGATGCCAAAAGCTATTTTCACATTTGGCTACACATTGTGGATGCCCTTAACCGTACCACTTGGTTTTGCTCCTATGTGCTATCTATACAAATCTCAATTATATTGATCTAAAAAATTATAGAATCAATATTAGTAAAAAGGAGGTGATTTTGCAGCGCGGATGGCGGGGGAGGTTTCTTATTTTTAGAGGACGTTATCCTGGCAGTTTGCTAACATCCGGTCCCATGTGTCAGTGCTTTACCAAGCCGATCTGCGTCCCACATGAGGCAGAACAACGATAGAAGCAACACGTGGTTAACTTGAAGAAGATGAGGGAGAAGCGGATTCAGCAACGAGTGAAATGATGGTTGCTTCATCCCTCCAACTTATTTTTGAGCCTTATTACTTCATCCCTCCAACTTAACTACGGGAAAGGTGTAGCTTTGTGATTTGACGCCTCATTGCTCATTACTATGCCGGTGCCATGACTGGGTGCTTCACCCTGGCTGCTCTGCACTGTATTCTGGTATGGCACGTGGACCCAGTAGCTTGATGTCCCACATGTCGGCGAAAGGGACTAGAATATTTATGAAAGCGAGCGCTCCACTCTTACGACGGAGGAGTACACGACACGACGGCCCAGTGAACTGTCACTTGTACTGTATAGTACTATAGTTTTGTTGTTTCGCATGATCCATTGATACAAACTCGATTAAACAGGAAAGGGCAGGATTTTTCCCGCACGATATATGATACTGGCCATAAATTTCAAAGGCAATTTTAATGTATGCAAACTAAATAATTAAGTAATAATATGATATCTAGTAAAACTAAAAACACATATGATTTATTGTGTTAGAGTGTAGTAGTAGTGCTATATTTCATAGTTGTTAGATGTAACATGTGAGAACGTGTAGAGACGTAGTTTTGGAGGGCCTACAGAGAGAAAAGCGTAATACGTTCACCGAAGTTCAGAATAAGTTGATTACGGTCACTATATACGTTTTGCGGTGATTATATGGTCACTTGCTCACGGTTCAGCATCCGATTGCACTCTGTTGACCGGCCAAATAGTCTGCGTGGCACCATGTTGACTAGTTAAATTGACCACGTTCCTTGTGGGTCCCACCTGTCAGTTCACATAGGGAAAAGGTCAGATAAACATAAATTTACGCATGCGCGACAAGACTCCAACCCGTGCGCGGGAATCACCTGGTTGTGTATGTGTCTGTCAGGGCCTGATGTGTGCGCATGCACGTGTAGGTTGAGCACTTGAGCGTGAGAGTGTGTGTTGGTCGTGTGGTGTACTAGTATGTGCATGCATGTGTGCGTGTGTGCATGTGAGTGTTGCGTGCACGCATGGCTGCGTGTGTACGTGTGAGTGTTGCGTGCATGCGAGGGTGCATGTGTTTGTGTGAGTGTTGCATGCATGCAGTTCGTGTGCATGTGTGCGTGTGTGTATAATCACCACACTAGCACCTGTGTGTTAAAACAGACGGCTCAGCATACCAATACAAGGCCACCTTGTCCGTTGTGCCCGTGGTCATGACTTCGAACCACCGTCCAATATTTTTTTGTCGTTTGGTTTCATTCTTACTAGCAAGATGCCCGTGCGTTGCACGTAACATCAAGATGCATTTGTATGACTAGTTTATCTTGTGAGAGAAAAGGATGAACAAGGGAAGGCCTTATTTGCAAATGTGGAGAGGTGTGTGGGTACCTTTTTGCAAAATTGTCATAGTTTCTTTCCTATCCGTCAGATATAAATCGGATGGCCTATATTGCAGGATGGCAGGCACACCATCATCACCAACTATGTTTTTTTATAAGAGTGTATTTTATATTTTATAAGAGTGTAGATGTAGAGTAGATACAAGACGACATGTGGGCCCGATGGTAGTGAGATAATGTGATGCAACACTAGAGATGCCACGTGGAGCGTTTAACTGGTCAACTAGTCGTGTCTTGAGCAAATACATAGTTTTACGGTGAGCCTGTGACTGTATAATAACCACAAAACGTAAATGATGACCGTAATGAGTGGATTCTGAAGTCCAATGTACGTATCGTGCTTTCGCTTCAAATACAATGATCAACACTATATATATCGCGAGAGAAAGATGAAACATGTGTGAATGTGCTGGGGGCTTACTTTTAGGGGACCTAGAGATAGTTTGTGTGCGTACGTGAAAGGGGCGTAGAGGGGGGGTATGCAATGGAGAGAGATGCTCTTCATTTCTCTTTATTATGACTAACTTTATATGTAGTATAAAAATATACCAATTCACAGTGCGGAATAAATATCACTGTGGGCACCATGCAATGCAAATTAGCGTTCATACTCCTCCGTAAAACTTTGTAATGTTGTATATATGTAGAAATTCTAAAATAATTTTTTGGCCACACTTTATTCAGAAGGAATGTTGTATGCGAAATAAACGTGAAGAGAGGGATTTTTAGATCAATGGGGTACGTGATGTAACATGTGTGAATGTGTAGTTGATGCATTTGGCAGGGCCTAGAGAGGTATGTGTGTGTATTACGTATTCGAGAGAGGCATGGATAGAGGGGCCGGCGGGGGGAGATAGCACGAGAAATGAGAGTGGTCTAGAGAGAGACGAATATGACATCACGACAAGAGATTCCCTTGAGTGTGTATATGCAAGGGGGGTGGATAGAGGCACCAGGAGAATATATTTTTTGTGTGTGGTGTCTGTGTTGGTATGTGTGGGCGTGACAAGATAACGAGACATGGGGGTAGAGGGTGTGTCACCGCGTGAGGTCCGGTGGGTCGAGGTGAGGCCCTTCGTTCGGTTCTGTCCTGCGCCACATTGGTCGGCCCATGACGCATTTAGGGAGACCCATGGATGACTAGTCATACAAGACAAAGATAGCATAATTGTGAAGGACTCTATGTCCACTGACAAAGCCGGCTAGGATTTGTAACCCTTGGTTCTCGGACTAAGGTAACCCCTTTATCTCTGATATTACTATTCATCCAACCTAACTTTAAGGGGCATCCTACAGAATGCTCTGCTAGAATCATACTCATCGATTAGGAAGAGATGTGTGAGACAATGCATGAGAGACATGCCTAAAGATAATGTGCGTACAAGAGACATGTAGGCAGGTCTATGTATATAGAAAGGGTCGATGGGGATTGTGCATGTGTACGCTTGCGAGAAGAAGAGTGCTTGTGATAAAGGTTAGTGAAAACAGTCATAAATGGTTACGAGAGGGAGGGAGGGTTATATCGAGAGCATGTGTGCGAGAAAGACACCTCGGGAGAGAGTGTGTGAGCATGTGTGAGAGACCACTGATGGAGAGTGAAACTACACGTAAAAGACTACTGTACACATTGATTAAAGATATAAATTGTATCCAAATATTAGGATGGGATCATGATATTTGCAATTCGCGTAGGGAACGGTCATTGATCCATCAGACATCTAGATTCTATCGAATTTGAGCATGTCTATGTTATTATTCGACACAATTGATCCACATAGTTAGTATTTTGATCTCCGGACACTGCATTGCTTTAGCAATCGAATATAAATGTGAGTATAGTTCATGTTGTGTGTGTAAAGCACATTATACATACGAAAGTTACACAATGAACATTATAAATAGCAACCTATGAACTAGCATACAATTGAATTCAACTTAAGGTGGTTTAAAAAAATCGAATTCAACATGAAGTCCATTCAATTATTTGAATTTGATATCATGGCATTTGTAAATCATACCAAAATTATGGGGGCACCAATCTTTGCTCTGATTTTGTACATAATAGCATATGTAGTCATGTACAAAATAGATTCAAATTTAGCTCCTCCATTCCAAAATAATCATAGTCATAGGATTTTCAAGTGTCAAAATTTCAAAAAGAAGCGGATAATTTAATGAGGTTTTCAAACATACAAGGTCAAATTTAACATTGTCTATTTAGGTCAATCCTCAAAGTTAATGAGTACTCTAAATGTGAATGCTTGTGTTTCAAAATTTCGAACGAGGCGCCAAAAGAGCCTCTACTCGCCCGAAACCGCGTGAGAACAATGTTTGGTAGTACAAGGAAATTAGTTTTGTAATAACTTCAACCCGTGAAACCTACCGACCTGACGTCCAAAGGTCTAAACCGGGGTAGGTTTGTAGCTTCATCTAGACGCCACGCAATCGCCTCCGAAAAACATTCATACACAATGGCCGCCTAAGCACACATGCGCACGGTTGAAATCACGCCCGCCCACTATTTGGGACACCTGGGATTACCATCCTACCCCCGACCCGCAGTAGGTCCGAAATTTAAGAGGGGGGCAAAGTTTGTACTTTCCCCAAATTTCAAACAAGCGCGTCCCATCATCTGTTCAAAAAAGCCAAAAACAAGCGCGTCCCAGACCAAAACATGGTTCTCCCCCTCCCCCCCTGCCCACCCATCCGATTCCCCATACGTACTCCGTGGGCGCAAAAACTACCTCTCCACCAGCCGCGAAACCCCGGCGTCCTCCGTCCGCCACCCCATCCCACCCATCAACCGCCGCCCTCCTCCATCACGCCGGAGCCGATACCCCGACGTTGTCGTCCACCGCAACCTCAACCGCAACGCCCTCCACGGCTAATAGTTGAAGCCAAGGCTGAGCCATCAATGCCCGAGCCAGTTCAACCACACCGTCCTGCACCTCACCGCTGCCGCTCCAACTTTGCCACCCTCCACCGCATCGGAGATGTTCCTGCTACGCCGTCCTTTGCCGCCTCGGATCTGCTTCCCCTCTGCCGATATACGGCCATGGAAACACAGTCAACAATTTGTCCATGGGTTTGTCCAAGGATCCACGGTTCTCGAAAACATCAGTTCCCCGGGGAGAAAAAAGAAGATCGCCGCGACATATGGAGGAGACCGCACTGGCAACCGATAAGGGTACTCCTCTTCCCTTATTCGTGCAAATCTTACGTGTCTGCTTGCACGGTATTCATCCCATAGAAGACACTAGTTGACCGCTTCTTCTTGATACTAGATATTCCTAGTAACTCGCGATGCACAAGGTTTCTCCTCATATACTATTTCACCTTAGCTAGAGGTCCGTCGCCCCCCTGAATTTCAATTCCTAGTCAGTTGATTCCTAATTAACGGAAGCATTCCCCAGCGTAACAGGTGCTAGTCCACCTATTACGCCGGGGAAGCAGCGCCTCAGTGTTTATTTTAGGGGCGTGTGGGGCCTAGAGCTACTGGCGCCCGATCTGGAGGTCGGTCGGGATTAAAGGGATGGCCTAGGGGCGCTGCCAAGCACGGCAGTGGTGTGAGGTCGAGGGGAGGGCGGGGCGGCGGAGGCAGGGGTCTGGGTCGATGGTCGCTGGCAGTTCAAGAAAGATCGTAAACAGTGAGTGGCGGGAGGTAGACGAAGGTCATCTGCCCGTTCCTTACAGATCGGACGGTTCATTAAAAAAATCGACTGACCTATTTATTTTCAGTCGACTGTTATCTTGATATGACCACATGTGGTGGTGTGCTAGAGGAGTACCTGCATTTCCTATGCTCATATATTACAAAATCATATGGAGTAGAATCTAATTTTGTTTGCCATGCAATGTTGTAGAGCTATCATATGTCTCCTTTCATTTATTTTTCAGCCACCTGCTATCTGCTACTTTTATAGTGCACTAGTTCTGCACACACTTCACCCATAATCTCACTATTGTGTTTTTATGCAAGGGTATTTCAGAGTCTGCCTCGAGAGAAGCGGAAAATAAAATAGAGAAGTTGCTCCAGCTTTCTGCGTGGGCAAGCACGGCACGTTACAACGCTATAAAGGGTGCAATGTCAGCAGATGGAGACGGTAAACATAGCCCTGGAGTTGATGACCTCGCTCGCAATGAACCACCATCCCCGGTGCTTGCTTTAACTTCACGGTGTCATATGTGGTTGCATGTTCCATATGGTGTCTAGCTTGTATTCGAAAGGCCGAAGTCGGTCTTTATTAAGATAAGGAAAGATATTTTTTACATGAACCACCATCCCGTGAGCACCAGAAGACAAATAGATAGTCAGGGCACTGGCCGAGCTAGTGACAAGCCCAGCAAAGACAGGCATCACCTGGAAGCCAACTAAAAAGCCGCGATGGTGGTGAAGCAGCCCGCCTCCGACCAGGCTCTCAGGTCCTAGATGATCATGCTCACCACTCCAGCCGGATGTCTAGCTTGTATTGCTTCTAATTTGGTTAAATTGCATCTACTTAGCTTACGCATTATACCTTTGAATATGACATGCCTTTTTGTTTTTGGTACGTACTAGTACATATGTGTATTAACCATGTTCTTACATCAAACTAAAGTTCTTGTGTATCCCTCATCAATCACTTATGATGAGGCAGTCAGGCAAGTGGACTAATCCTCATTTAAAGAATGCAGCGTCAGCCTCCCAACATGATTCTCAAGAAAAAAGGCTAGATGAAGATAGTGAACGTAGCTCTGTAGTTGATTACCGCATTTACCCTACACTAGCATCACATGTGCTTGCTCTAACTTGGCAGCGTGATATGTGGTTGCATGTTGCATATGGTGTCTAGATTGTAATTCTTCCAATCTGGTTAAACTGCATGTGCTATTCTGCTTAGCTTATACATTATACCTATTAATGTGACATGCCTTCCTGTATTTAGTACATAGTACATCTGTCTATTAAGCATCTCCTTACATAAAACTATTTTTTTGTATTCTGCATCAATCAATATGACGAGACAAATTTAGTATATTTAGTACGATATTAGTTGCATCTTTCATATGATTTATAGCATGCGCTTCTTCTAATTTGTTGAAATTCAATTTATGATGGGACGCTTTTAACTTGGCAGATTCATATTGGTTGCATCTTTCATGTGGTTTCTAGCTTGCATTGCTTCTTATTTCTTGGAATGGTTTCTGCTTAGTTTACACAAACATTTGTGAACATGCCACGCCGTCCTGTTTTTCATACATATTCCATCCTGGTATCTTGTGTTTGCCTAACATCAAAGTAGTGATTTTTAGTATAATGCATGAATGAGTTCTGAAGAGAGAATTTTATTGCTTTATGTCGGTTTTACTTGACAATGCAAAATCAATAAAGCGGAAGGAAGTTAGCAAGGCAGCGGATAAAGGTGCTCCTTCCAAACGGAGGGCCTCTACAGTTTCTACTCCTCCATCCTGCTACCTCTTGAGCACTGCGTTGGTTTTCCCTTGAAGAGGAAAGGGTGATGCAGCAAAGTAGCGTAAGTATTTCCCTCAGTTTTTGAGAACCAAGGTATCAATCCAGTAGGAGATCACGCTCAAGTCCCACGCATCTACACAAACAAATAAGAACCTCGCAACCAACGCGATAAAGGGGTTGTCAAGCCCTTCACGGTCACTTACGAGAGTCAGATCTGATAGATATGATAAGATAATATTTTTGGTATTTTTATGATAAAGAGAAATAAAGATGCAAAGTAAAATAAACAACAAAGGAAATAACTAAGTGTTGGAAGATTAATATTATGGAAGATAGACCCGGGGGCCATAGGTTTCACTAGTGGCTTCTCTCAAGAGCATAAGTATTACGGTGGGTAAACGAATTACTGTCGAGCAATTGATAGAATTGAGCATAGTTATGAGAATATCTAGGTATGATCATGTATATAGGCATCACGTCCGCGACAAGTAGACCGAAACGATTCTGCATCTACTACTATTACTTCACACATCGACCGCTATCCGTCATGCATCTAGAGTATTAAGTTCATAAGAATAGAGTAATGCTTCAAGTAAGATGACATGATGTAGAGGGATAAACTCATGCAATATGATATAAACCCAATCTTTTTATCCTTGATGGCAACAATACAATACATGTCGATTCCCTTTCTATCACTGGGATCGAGCACCGCAAGATTGAACCCAAAGCTAAGCACTTCTCCCATTGCAAGAAAGATCAATCTAGTAGGCCAAACCAAACTGATAATTCGAAGAGACATGCAAAGATAAATCAATCATACATAAAAGAATTCAGAGGATATTCAAATATTGTTCATACATAAACTGGATCATAAACCCACAATTCATCGGATCTCGACAAACACACCGCAAAAGAAGATTACATCGAATAGATCTCAAAGAAGATCGAGGAGAACTTTGTATTAAGATCCAAAGAGAGAGAAGAAGCCATCTAGCTAATAACTATGGACCCGTATGTCTGAAGTAAACTACTCACACATCACCGGAGAGGCCATGGAGTTGATGTCGAGGCCCTCCGTGATCAATGCCCCCTCCGATGGAGCTTCGGAAAAGGCCCCGAGATGGGATCTCTCGGGTACAGAAGGTTGCGGCGGTGGAATTAGGTTTTCATGGTGCTCTTGGATGTTTGGGGGGTACGTGGATTTATATAGGAGGAAGAAGTACGTCGGTGGAGCAACGGAGGGCCCATGAGGGTGGAGGGTGCGCCCAGGGGGTAGTGTAGCGACCAAACCTCAAATAGTCTGATCTCTGTACATCAGTGTCATCCCTGGATCAGTAATGCTAACACGCACAGTACTTGAAGGATTTATAACAGAGTAGCAATCACACACTTATTACATCGAGTGTCTCAAAAGAGAACTTACTAGAAATAATATGGCTTAAGGCCATCTAATAACGATAACAGCGGAAGGCTTGGAAGATAAGCGAGTCCATTAACTCCAACGGCATCACTGAGTATAGAACCACGACCTAATGGCACCTTTCTCGTTGTCTGAGAAGTCTGCAGCATGAACGTTGCAGCCCGAAAACGGGTCAGCACATGGAATATGCTGGCAATGTAACACATAGAGAGTAATGAACAGAAATAGGCTATACTATGGCTGGTGGAAAGCTCTATGGTTACAGTTTTGCGTAAAGCCAGTTTTTCCCTACTGCAAAGGAATAAATTTTATTTAACTATCATGGTGGTTGTTAAACATTGAGAGTGTAGACGCCCTCTCAATCCCAATTAAGCATCATCATTAAAACCCAACAAATTTAATTAAAGTAACATGATGAGATTCACATGATAATCCAATTACTAGATACTCAAGACTGTCCATAACCGGGGACATGGCTAACCATGATTAGTTTATACACTCTGCAGAGGTTTGCGCACTTTTCCCCACAAGACTCATCTCCTCCGTTGGGATTCTCGTACTACATGGTGTTTGAGAAACGGATGACCGAGACATAGTCTTTCAGAAGCGCTAGCACCTTATGATCGGGTAGACCGTTACACCTACTTTCCCCTACATCTGCTAGTCTACCACTGTAAGAGTTCGCACAACTTAATCAACTATGCTAGAGCCCATAGTAGCTTGTGGCTGCACACGGAAGTTTCTACTATGAATAATCTCATGATCCCTTTGAGCCTGGGTGGCGGTCCATAAAGAAAAACAGGCAATCGCTGGAATACCTAGGTGCCTCAATCCACCCAGATGTGTATTAAAGTTGCCACCTTAAATAAACCATTAATTAACAATCTCACATATGTCATGGATACACTCACCCAATCCACATCTACTAGCATAGCATGGCAATATAAGCAAACGTAGAAATAACTCCCAGGGTTTGATAATAAAACAGGTAATAGGTACTATCTCATCTACTTCCCAAAACCCACATATTAATCAGACCCTATTCATGCAATGGTTTGAGGATTGATCTAATGCAATAAATTTGGGTAGAGTAAGAGGTATGATCAAAGTGTTACTTGCCTTGCTGATGATCCGTGAAACCTAGAGATTCGAAGTAGCAAGCGGCGCACTCCGGGTACTCTAACGCAAACAAACAAGCATACAATAAGCGCTCATGTAATGCACATGTAAAACTCAAATAAGCGAACTAACTAGAAAGTTCAACTTAAGAACTCCGGTTTGCAAAAAGAAACAAATCAAACGAAGTAACGAAAGTCAAACGGTGAAAGAAACAAGTTTCGTTTACTAATATGGATCTAAATCAAATTTTACAGAAGCAAAAACTTGTTTGAGTTGGTTAAACGGAAAAAGGGTTTCGAGACGAAACTCTAGGCGCTTGAATCGCCTGATTCCGATAAACGAGAGAAAAGTTATACTAAAACGAAAATCGGATCAGAAATCGTGATTGAAAATAATCGCGGAAATTCGAGAAAAAGAAAAACAAACGAATAGGCTAATGAACGAATGTTCGCTGTCTACGCCTAAACGACGAAAACAGTTTGTTAAAACGAACGTACGGACGAACGTCCGCTAAATAACTAAACCGAAAAAACCGATCTAAAATAACCGGGTTCCTAAAAAAATAAACCGATGGTTTTCTCTTGAAAACCGCGGAGGCGACGGGGTCTACCTCCGGCGGGTCAACGGGCGGCGGTGGCGGTCGGCTCTAGTGGCGGCGGAACGGGCGGCGGCGGCAACCGGCGGCGGTGGCGGCGGCGGCTGGCTAGGGCGGCGGTGGGGCTAGGGTTTGGGGTGGGCTGGGGCGCTATATAAAGGGGGCAGGCCAGGGGAGTCATGGCCTGATTACGGCCCGAGGTCGGTTCGCGTTTTTTTTAAAACATTACGCGCAGAAAAACAAATAAAAGAAATACTAAACGGACTCCAAAAATCCCGAAATAGATTTTCGCCGACTTCTAAAATCAAGCCGGACGAGGTGACCATTTATTTGGGGCCTAAATGCAATTTTGAAAAACGCGCATTTTTCCTAAATTCAAATAAAACAACGGAAAAACTCCAAAATTAAATCTTATTTGATTTTTTATTAAATCCTCAATATTTATTTATTTTGGGAAAGTCATTTTATTCCCTCTCACTTATTTTTATAATTGAAATAATTGAAGATAAAATAAATAAGCACTGCTGTAAGTAGTCTTCACTAGAATGAAATGAGCTACCTTCGTCAAATGATCGACTACAACTCATATTGAGTCATAGCCTGAACGGGTCCTGGGTAATCCCGTGATAAAGTCCATGCCTAGCTTATCACACTTCCATTCGGGTATCGGCAATGGCTGTAGCAATCCTGCTGGCTTCTGATGCTCTGCCTTTAATCTCTGACATACATCACAAACTGCTACATACTCCGCAATATCCTTCTTCATTCCGGTCCACCAGAAAGTATCCTTCAAATCTAAATACATCTTGGTACTTCTTGGGTGAATCGAGTATGGTGAATCATGGGCCTCTTGCAGAATCAACTTCCTGATCTCCGGATCATTAGGCACATAAACACGGTCCTCGAACCATAAGGTATCATGCTCATCCTCACAAAATCCTTTAGCTTTTCCCTTGCTCATTTTCTCTTTAATAGAAGCAATCTCCTTGTCAGTCTTCTAAGCTTCTCTGATTTTATCCATCAAAGTAGACTGGACGTCCAATGCTGCTACATAGCCTCTCGGAACTATCTCCAAACATAGCTCACGAAGATCCTCGGCTAACTCCTTTGGTAACTCTCCGGTGATTAGTGTGTTGACATGGCTCTTGCGGCTCAAAGCATCATTTCCAAACGTTTCTTCAACTCCTGGAAACTGGCCTCACATTCCTCAGTCCATTTGAACTTGGTATCCTTCAACAACTCCGTCATAGGTTTTGCAAAGTGCAAGAAATTTTCAATGGATCTCCGGTAGTATCCTGCAAGTCCAAGAAAACTCCGGATCTCTCCCACTGTTGTTGAGGCTTCCCAATTTGTCACAGTGACAACCCTTGTGGGATCTACTGCTATTCCTTCTCCAGATATAACATGTCCGAGGAATCCAACTTCCTTCAACCAAAACTCACATTTGCTGAACTTGGCGTATAACTGATGTTCTCT
This sequence comes from Triticum urartu, assembly GCF_056163025.1. Classification (NCBI taxonomy): domain Eukaryota; kingdom Viridiplantae; phylum Streptophyta; class Magnoliopsida; order Poales; family Poaceae; genus Triticum; species Triticum urartu. Next base: position 276,860,688 of record NC_141877.1, read on the forward strand.
GAGCTTACCAAGTACCAAACGCAAATGTTCCTTATGTTCTTCTTCATTCTTCAAGTAAACCAGAATATCATCCTTCACGACGTATTCCATGTTTCCCAGTTGAAGAAGTGCCACGCAGAGATGGCTGATATACCGCTGAGAGATACAGTGCCGTCTCTATCCGGTGGCATGCCTGGCAACTCTTCTGGGAATACATCCGGGAAATCCTTTACCACCGATACTTCCTCCTATACAACTCCTGTTAAGGAATTTACTTGTGTCCTCTTTGGCTCATGCCGTGACACATACTTGATCTTTCTCCCTTCTGGGGTGGTAAGAAAAATCGACTTACTGGCGCAATCGATGTTTCCTCCATACATCGACAACCAATCCATACCTGGAATCACATCCAAACCTTGCGATTCCAGAATGATTAAATCCGAGGGGTAGACATGCCTACCTATACTCAATGGCACTTGAAAACATCCTCGGCTGTCCATATACTCCGCTCCTGGTGAGCTTACTAACATAGGTGTTCTAAGAACCTTGGTGGGAAGGTTATACTTATCCACGAATTCCCTTGATATGTATGAATGCGATGCACCAGTATCAAAAAGAACGATTGCAGTAAAAGACATAACCAAAAACTTACCGATTACTGCATCTGCCTGGGCTTCAACCTCCTCCACATTAACGTGGTTCACCTGTCCCCTGTTGAAAGGGTTCGGCTTCTTCCCAGAGCTTCCATTGCCATTTCCATTCAGGGCTTTAGGACATTCATTGCCATAATGTCCAGTCTTCTAACACTTAAAGCAAGTGACTTGGCTCAGGTCTCTCTTGGCTGGGGTTGACGGGTTGGTACGGTTCTGGCCGTTGCTTCCCCCATTCCCATTACCATTCTTGGGGCCATTATGATTATGCGAACTTCCTCCTCCATGGGTATGCTGAAAATGTCCTCCCGATTTCAGGGTAAAACGTGGCTTCTGCTGAGCTCCTGAATTATACTTCCCTTCTCCATACTTCCTCTTGCGGTTCTCAATCTGCTTCTGCTTCCCTTCAATCATAAGAGCACGATCTACCAACTCCTGGTAGTTGTTGAAGGTTGCTACCATCAACTGCATGCTCAACTCATCATTCAGTCCTTCTAGAAACTTCTCCTGCTTAGCTGCATCCGTAGCAATGTCATCCGGGGCATAACGCGCTAACTTACTAAAGTCATCCACATATTGGCCAACTATCCGTCCTCCTTGGCGCAAGTTGCGAAACTCACGCTTCTTCATGGCCATCGCTCCTGCTGAAATATGGGCAGTACGGAAAGCCTGCTGAAATTGGTCCCATGTCAACGTGGCTATAGGGTAGGTGACAGTGTAATTCTCCCACCATGATACTGCTGGTCCATCCAACTGATGTGCGGCAAACCGCACCTTCTCAGCATCAGTACATCCTGCAGTGGTTAACTCCCTTCCAATCTTGCGGAGCCAATCATCTGCTACTATAGGCTCAGTGCTACTAGAGAACACTGGCAGATTCAGTCTAAGGAAACATTGTAAGTGATCAACAGGTGGAGGTGGTGGTGGGTTGTTGTTGTTGTTGTTGTTGTTGTTGTTGTTGTTGTTGTTCCCCTGATTCTGATTCTGGACTAGCAACTGCATCAATGCATTCTGCTGCTGGATCAACTGGGTGAGCTTCGGTGGGAAAGCAAATCCATTGTCATGTCTCGGAGGCATCTGATGGGTTTAGAGGGGAGAGATTAGAATAGAATGAGGTCTAATGAGAAAGCACTACCCATATGCACATGAGACAAACACAAACAAAATCACTTCATTCAATTCAAACAAGGGCATACGATAGGTCTAGAACTATCGTTACAAAAGTGCTTGGACTATGCTATATACATGGTGGGATTCTACTACTGTTATGGTGGTGTACTACAAAAACTACTCCGATGAAGACTCCATGATATCCGTCATCCGAATAAAAGTTGCGATTGATCTATCCTTCCTGGTGCTGATCATCTCCCAATGCTCATCTCGGCGCCCAAAAATCTGGTAGATAGTATCCTTGATATCATTGCGGTAAACTTCTCCAATACGTCCCATGGTGATGTGGGCTGCCATGCTCTTTCCTAGACTCCAGGTTGGTGCATCAAAGGAAAACTCTATGGGTTCAGTGACTGGCACGATTGTCCTTCCTGGAACTTGAACTTGAATCATCCAGCGCACCTCCTCGGGTAAAGTGGCATTGTAGGTCCCGGTGAAGCTTGGTACTCCGATGTTCAGGTACTTAGTGACTTCCTTCAGGTGGCGTCAAAAGGGTGTATCTTCATCCGGTTGTGTGAACTTGTTCCTTGCATCCGCCATCCTAAAAGAGTAGAAAAGATGAGAAGTCAGAAATGAGAAGAGAGTAGTGATCTAGGTCTTTTAGCTTAGTGGTCGTGTCCTACAGTCAGCGTGTGCTCTGATACCATCTTGTAGCGACCAGACCTCAAACAGTCTGATCTCTGTGCATCAGTGTCATCCCTGGATCAGTAATGCTGACACGCACAGTACTTGAAGGATTTATAACAGAGTAGAAATCACACACTTATTACATCGAGTGTCTCAAAAGAGAACTTACTACAAATAATATGGCTTAAGGCCATCTAATAACGATAACAGCGGAAGGCTTGGAAGATAAGCGAGTCCATCAACTCCAACGGCATCACTGAGTATAGAACCACGACCTAATGGCACCTTTCTCGTCGTCTGAGAAGTCTGCAGCATGAACGTTGCAGCCCGAAAACGGGTCAGCACATGGAATATGCTGGCAATGTAACACATAGAGAGTAATGAACAGAAATAGGCTATACTACATGCATATATGGCTGGTGGAAAGCTCTATGGTTACAGTTTTGCGTAAAGCCAGTTTTTCCCTACTGCAAAGGAATAAATTTTATTTAACTATCATGGTGGTTGTTAAACATTGAGAGTGTAGACACCCTCTCAATCCCAATTAAGCATCATCATTAAAACCCAACAAATTTAATTAAAGTAACATGATGAGATTCACATGATAATCCAATTACTAGATACTCAAGACTGTCCATAACCGGGGACATGGCTAACCATGATTAGTTTATACACTCTGCAGAGGTTTGCGCACTTTTCCCCACAAGACTCGATCTCCTCCGTTGGGATTCTCGCACTACATGGTGTTTGAGAAATGGATGACCAAGACATAGTCTTTCAGAAGCGCTAGCACCTTACGATTGGGTAGACTGTTACACCTACTTTCCCCTACATCTGCTAGTCTACCACTGTAAGAGTTCGCACAACTTAATCAACTATGCTAGAGCCCATAGTAGCTTGTGGCTGCACACGAAAGTTTCTAGTATGAATAATCTCATGACCCCTTTGAGCCTGGGTGGTGGTCCATAAAGGAAAACAGGCAATCGCTGGAATACCCAGGTGCCTCAATCCACCTAGATGTGTATTAAAGTTGCCACCTTAAATAAACCATTAATTAACAATCTCACATCTGTCATGGATACACTCACCCAATCCACGTCTACTAGCATAGCATGGCAATATAAGCAAACGTAGAAATAACTCCCAGGGTTTGATAATAAAACAGGTAATAGGAACTATCTCATCTACTTCCCAAAACCCTCATATTAATCAGATCCTATTCATGCAATGGTTTGAGGATTGATCTAATTCAATAAAACTGGGTAGTAAGAGGTATGATCAAAGTGTTACTTGCCTTGCTGATGATCCGTGAAACCTAGAGATTCGAAGTAGCAAGCGGCGCACTCCGGGTACTCTAACGCAAACAAACAAGCATACAATAAGGACTCATCTAATGCAGAGGTAAAACTCAAATAAGCGAACTAACAAGAAAGTTCAACTTAAGAATTCCGGTTTGCAAAAAGAAACAAATCAAACGAAGCAACGAAAGTCAAACGGCGAAATAAACAAGCTTCATTTACCAATCTGGATCTAAGTCAAATTTTACAGAAGCAAAAACTTGTTTGAGTTGGTTAAACGGAAAGAGGGTTTCGAGACGAAAAGGCGCTTGAATCCCCTGATTCCGATAAACGAGCGAAAAGTTATACTAAAACAAAAATCGGATCAGAAATCGCGACTGAAAATAATCGCGGAAAATTCGAGAAAAAGAAAAACGGATGAATAGGCTAACGAACGAATGTTCGCTGTCTGCGGCTAAACGACGAAAACCGTTTGTTAAAACGAACGTACGGACGAACGTCCGCTAAATAACTAAACCGAAAAAACCAATCTAAAAAAACCGGGTTCCTAAAAAAATAAACTGATGGTTTTCTCTCAAAAACCGCGGCGGCGACGGGGTCTACCTCCGGCGGGTCAATGGCGGCGGCGGCGGGTCAATGGGCGGCGGCGGCGGTCGGCTCCGGGGGGGCGGGTAGCTCCGGCGACGACGGCGGAACGGGTGGCGGCGGCGGCAACCGGCAGCGCGGATCACGGGCGGCGGCGGCGGGGCTAGGGTTTGGGGTGGGCTGGGGCGCTGTATAAAGGGGGCAGGCCAGGGGAGTCCTGGCCGAATACGGTCCGAGGTCGGTTCGCGTTAAAAAAATATTACACACAGAAAAACAAATAAAAGAAATACTAAACGGACTCCAAAAATCCCGAAATAAATTTTCCCCGACTTCTAAAATCAAGCGGGACAAGGTGAACATTTATTTGGGGCCTAAATGCAATTTTGTAAAACACACATTTTTCCTAAATTCAAATAAAACAACGGAAAAACTCCAAAATAAAATCTTATTTGATTTTTTGTTAAATCCTCAATATTTCTTTATTTTGGGAAAGTCATTTTATTCCCTCTCACTTATTTTTATAATTGAAATAATTGAAGATAAAATAAATAAAATCAAATGATCCTATTTTCAAAATTTGAGAAAACTCAAATATGAAAATAACGAAATCCCCAACTCTCTCCGTGGGTCCTTGAGTTGCGTAGAATTTCTGGATCAGGCCAAAAGCAATAAAATATGATATGCAATGATGATCTAGTGTATAACATTCCAAATTGAAAATTTGGGATGTTACAGGTAGGCGCTTCCCCCTGCCTCGTTGCTTCCACCGTTGTTTCTTGACGCCCACTCCAAGTCTCCTGGATCACGTTTGTCGAGAAAATCATGTTCCCGAAGGTTTCATTCCGTTTGGACTCCATTTGATATTCCTTTTATTCGAAACCCTATAATAGGCAAAAAAATAGCAATTTGGGCTGGGCCTCCGGTTAGTAGGTTAGTCCCAAAAATGATATAAAAGTGTAAAATAAAGCCCATTGACATCCAAAATAGATAATATAATAGCATGGAGCATTCAAAAATTATTGATACGTTGGAGACGTATCACATCCCCCCAAGATGATTTTGAAGACAACACATGCATAGACATTCAACGTAGCTGTGTTTATGATTAGCACGTCTCCCCTAGTGCACCATCACCGATGCTCCCTCTAACTTGGCACTGTTATATGTGGTTGCCTGTTATGTGTGATGTCTAGCTTGTATTGCTTCTAATTTTGTTGAATTCCATCTGCTTACTTTACACATTATACTTGAATAAGACACGTGTTCCTGTTTCTAGAACATACAATATCTGTCTATCACACCATGTTCTTACATCAAATTACTATTCTTGTGTAACCTACAACAATCACTTATCATAAGACACGTTTGACTTCGAAGTGTGATATAGGTTACATGTCACATTCTTTTCTACCTTGTACTACTAATTTGTTGAAATGGCACTTATGACGAGACAGTTTTAACTTGGTAGAGTGATATTCGTTGCATCTTTCATATGGTGTCTAGCTTTCATTGCTTCTAATTTTTTGAAATGCCTTCTCCTTAGTTTACACATCATAAGCTGTGAATATGCAATGGCACTAATGACGAGAGACCTCTAACTTGGTAGTGTGATGTTGTTTGCATCTTGCATATGATTTATTCCTTGTACTGCTTCACATTTGTTTAAACGCCATTTATGATGAGACATTGTTAACTTGGTAGAGCAATATTTGTAGCATCGTTCATATGGTGTCTACCTTCCATTGCATTGCTTCTAATTTAGTGAAATGTCTTCTGCTTAGTTTACACATCATAGTTCCGGTTATCTCTTCCGTCCAGTTTTTTGTACATATTACATCCTCCTATCATGTGGTTGTCTAACATCAAAGTTTAGTTCATCTATATCATGCATCAATTTGTTCTGAAGAACTAAATTGTTATTCGTTTTTCTTGTTGGCTTGACTTAACATGGCACAAATAAAGAGGAAGAAACACAAAATGGCAGGGAATGGGAACCGGAAGAATCTTGCAGATTCTGCTGGTACTGATGGTGCAATAGAAGGTCCAAGTCCAGCTGAAAATTCTACAAACAGGGTATCCCATGGTACACGATCTACAGAAAAACCCAAAAAGAAACAAATAGCTGCCAGCAAACAAGCAGAGATAGCCCTAGTTCTTGCAACACCTTCCATAGTTCTACCAGCTGCACGAGTTACTCATGCGTCAGCTGAGCTAGCAGCATGTTCCCAAGCTCCCTTGCCACCTGACACAACTTCCCAAGCACTCTTAACACAAGACGAGTTGGCAAGATCAGATGAACCTTGTGAGATTCAACAGCAAGAAGGTAGTTGCTGGAGTCAAGTTACAGTTGCATGCTTCTTTATATGTAGTCTCAAAGTTTGATGTACACTAATGCTTCCTATGTTTGTTGTTGGACTAGCACCTAGGCGCAAGAGGAAACAAACATCAGGGATAATGCTCGATAGGTTAACTAAATTTAGAGGAGGAAGAATGGAGATCCGTTTTGAGGCAGGTTTAAAAAGGCCATGTGATGCTACAGAGTCAGCCAAGTTAGTATTAGAGGCATCGGTTGCCATTAGGTGGCATGTACGTATCCTCCCAACATGGATTCAGTACAGGAATGACAAAGATGAGACCCAGTTCAACACCTTCCTCGACCATTTATCTGTAAGTATGGTTATGTATGGAAACTAGTAATATCGTCTTGCTTTGTCCCATACTTTCTAGGTTGTTGATAATGAGACTCCCATAATTTTCAACAGATGAGGTTCAAGTTGTATAGCCAAGATGATGCAACCAGACAAGCTTGCACCCATGTTTTCAAGTCTGCTCTGCGACAGTATCGGTATAACTTGAGGAAAACTTACTGTGAAGGCAAGGCTAACAGTGAACTTTCCCAAACATCTCTAGTGGAAAATATATCGGATGAAGACTGGAGGGGGCTCGTTAAACACTGGTTTGATCCGAAGTATCAGGTACATTATATATATGTGATCAGATCACATGTTGAAGTCCTATTTATGCATGTGCCACACAAATCTATCTTCTTGTAGGTGAACTGTTCAAAGAACAAGGTCAATCATACGAAAGTGAAATTCCAACAGAGGACAGGATCTCGTAGCTATATTGCACACTGCGAGGCTCTTGTAATTAGCTGCTGTTTCACTCTTTTCGCCGTACCATATTATCAGATCTGTATTGACTTGTTCCAAATGCAGAGGAAAGCCGGCAAGGACCAAGAAGTACCTGAACCAAATACCATGGAAATCTTCAAGGACTGTCACACCAGCAAGAAGAAGGGCATGACTACACCAGTCAAAGCCGCTGTTGTAAGTCCTTAATCCTCATGCCTTTTAACTACCACTTACTCTGACTTGTGCCTTGAACTGCATGGTTTGCGGCCAATGTCTATTACTCTTTTCAATTTTACACACAATTGTCTTAGCGTATCATTGCACCATACAAGGTTTAATAGAGAGGAGTGATTTTCCTTTGATCTTGACCTGTAATCTAGTTCCGTGCTGGACTTGCCTACACAACATTACAATTTCCTGTTTGTCTATTCTCAGTTGTTTTGTGATATGAATGATGTCATACTATGGTTACCGTATTATAAACTTCGTCTCTTTATCCTTAGCCCTCAATACAATGTGAAGAAATAGACAATACATTAGCGATGGTACATGGTCATATGTTTGGAACCTGGTTTTATTATGCACTTGCAATAAAATACAACTATTATTTCACATGGATTCACCAGAATAAGTTATGTATATAGACCAAAGCTATTTTGTTTGGATTTGCCGCCTCCTTAATATCTTTTGTTCTGGTACTACTAATGTAAAACCTCAACTTTTCAGTGAGCTATGGAAACAATGATGGAACCGCCACCTTCTGAAGGTGGCGAGGCAACTATAATTGCAATGTCAGCTCTTGCTGCAGTGGGTCAGTACCTGTCCACTAACAGTGCCAAAAGCACGTTCCTGTGTAATACTGGGTTGGTTGTTAAGGCAATCTCATCCAAACTGCCTCATGATCAAGATATGCAAGCTCAAAACAATGTTATACCTGCGCTCCAGACACAAGTCCATTCCCTAACAGAGACTGAGGGAGTCCTGGATTAGGGGTTGTTCGGGTAGCCGGACTATACCTTCAGCCGGACTCCTGGACTATGAAGATACAAGATTGAAGACTTCTTTCCGTGTCCGGATGGGACTTTCCTTGGCGTGGAAGGCAAGCTTGGCGATGCGGATATTCAAGATCTCCTACCATTGTAACCGACTCTGTGTAACCCTAACCCTATCCGGTGTCTATATAAACCGGAGGGTTGTAGTCCATAGGCAATCAACTCCATATACAACAATCATACCATAGGCTAGCTTCTAGGGTTTAGCCTCCTTGATCTCGTGGTAGATCTACTCTTGTACTACCCATATCATCAATATTAATCAAGCAGGACGTAGGGTTTTACCTCCATCAAGAGGGCCCGAACCTGGGTAAAACATTGTGTTCCCTGCCTCCTGTTACCATGTGGCCTAGACACACAGTTCGGGACCCCCTACCCGAGATCCGCCGGTTTTGACACCGACATTGGTGCTTTCATTGAGAGTTCCTCTGTGTCGTCGCTTTTAGGCCCGATGGCTCCTTCGATCATCAACAACGATGCAGTCCAGGGTGAGACTTTTCTCCTCGGACAGATCTTCGTCTTCGGCGGCTTCACACTGCGGGCCAATTCGCTTGGCCACCTTGAGCAGATCGAAAGCTACGCCCCTGGCCATCAGGTCAGGTTTGGAAGCCTAAACTACACGGGTGACATCCGCGGGGACTTGGTCTTCGACGGATTCGAGCCACAGCCAAGTGCGCCGCACTGTCTCGATGGGCATGATATAGCTCTACCGCCGAACAACGCTGTGGAGGCCGCACACGCACCAGTTCCGGCCATTGATTCGGAGCCTACTGCGCCGATCAAGGATCAGCGGTTGGACGCTGCCTCAGGGGCTGCGATCTCAGAGGCGATCGAGCCGAACTCCAGCCCCGCACTCCGCATGTCCCGTTACTCCGAAGAGCCGGATTCCTCTCCGGACTCCGAACCTCCCGTGCCCCTGCCAATCGAATCCGATTGGGCGCCGATAATGGAGTTCACCGCTGCAGACATCTTTCAGCATTCGCCTTTTGGCGACATCCTGAATTCTCTTAAGTCTCTCTCTTTATCACGAGAGCCCTGGCCGGACTACGGTCAGCTAGGGTGGGATACGGACGATGAGGAAATTCAAACCCCACCCACCACTCACTTTGTAGCCACTGTCGACGATCTAACCGACATGCTTGACTTTAGCTCCGAAGACATCGACAGCATGGACGACGATGTAGGAGACGAATAGGAACCAGCACCTGTAGGGCGCTGGAAGGCCACCTCGTCATATGACATATATATGGTGGATACTCCAAAAGATGGAGATAGCGATGGAACAGTGGGGGATGACGCCCCCAAGAAACAGCCAAAGCACCAGCGTCAGCGGCGCCGCTCTAAATCCTGCCAAAGCAAAAACGGTGATTCCGGCACGGGAGATAATACTACCCCGGATAGCGCCGAAGAACACCCACCTCAGCAAGATTCGGCACAAGAAGACGGAGAAGCCAGCCCTCATGAGAGAGCGGCAGACCGAGAGGTCGAGGATGATAACTATACACCTCCCTCCGAAGACAAGGCAAGCCTCGATGACGACGAATTCGTCATACCACCAGACCCCGCCAAACAAGAGCGTTTTAAACGCAGGCTTTTAGCCACGGCAAGCAGCCTCAGGAAAAAGCAGCAATAGCTGAGAGCTGCCCAAGATTTGCTAGCTGACAGATGGACTGAAGTCCTTGCGGCTGAAGAGTATGAACTCGAATGCCCCTCCAAGAGTTACCCGAAGCGCAGGCCGCTACCCTGATCCGAGGAGGAAGCACCTACATCACCAGCGCATGACATGGCAGACCGGCCACCTCGCGGCCGCGACAGAGAGGCCTCTCGGCCCTCCACCCAAGCCATGCCCCGACGCCGCTCAACTAAGGCACGGGAAAATGCGCCCGACCTGCGAGACATACTGGAGGATAAGGCAAGACAAACAAGATCGACCTATGGATCGCGCAGGCGCCCTACGGCATGTGACAATGATCTTCACTCTGGATACAACAAATCCGGCCGGGCCGAACACAACAGACATAGCTCTTCCGAGCTGCGTCGTGATATAGCCCAGTACAGAGGCGCCGCACACCCGCTATGCTTCACGAATGAAGTAATGGATCATAAAATCCCAGAGGGTTTCAAACCCATAAACATCGAATCATACAATGGCACAACAGATCCGGCGGTATGGATTGAGGATTATCTCCTTCACATCCACATGGCACGCGGCGATGATCTACACGCCATCAAATACCTCCCGCTCAAACTTAAAGGACCATCCCGGCATTGGCTTAACAGCTTGCCAGTAGACTCAATCGATTCTTGGGAGGACCTGGAAGCCGCATTCCTCGACAACTTCCAGGGCACTTACGTGCGACCGTCGGATGCCGACGACTTAAGCCACATAATTCAGCAGCCAGAGGAATCGGCCAGACAATTCTGGACATGGTTCCTAACAAAGAAAAACCAGATAGTCGACTGTCCGGACGCAGAGGCCCTAGCAGCCTTCAAGCATAACATACGCGACGAGTGGCTTGCCCGGCACCTAGGACAGGAAAAGCTGAAATCCATGGCAGCCCTCATGACACTCATGACCCGCTTTTGCGCGGGAGAAGACAGCTGGCTAGCTCGCAGTAACAACTTATCAAAGAACCCTGGTAATTCAGATACCAAGGACAAAAGTGGCAGGACACGTCGGAATAAGCAAAAACGCCGCGTTAACAGCGACAGCAATGAAGACAGGGCAGTCAATGCCGGATTCAAAGGCTATAAATCCGGTTAGCAGAAAAAGCCATTCAAAAAGAATACTCAGGGCCCGTCCAGTTTGGACCGAATACTTGATCGCTTGTGCCAGATACATGGCACCCCCGAAAGACCAGCCAATCACACTAACAGGGATTGTTGGGTGTTCAAGCAGGCAGGCAAGTTAAGAGCCGAAAACAGAGACAAGGGGCTGCACAGCGACGACGAGGAGCCCAAGCCGCCGAACAACAATGGACAGAAGGGCTTTCCCCCACAAGTGCGGACGGTGAACATGATATACGCAACCCACATTCCCAAGCGGGAGCGGAAGCGTGCTCTACGGGACGTATACGCGATAGAGCCAGTCGCCCCAAAGTTCAACCCATGGTCCTCCTCCCCGATCACTTTTGATCGAAGGGACCATCCCACTAGCATCCGTCATGGCGACTTCGCCGCATTGGTTCTCGACCCAATCATCGACGGATTTCATCTCACAAGAGTCCTCATGGACGGCGGCAGTAGCCTGAACCTGCTTTATCAGGATACAGTGCGGAAAATGGGCATAGATCCCTCAAGGATTAAGCCCACAAAAACGACCTTTAAAGGCGTTATACCAGGTGTAGAAGCCAACTGTACAGGCTCAGTAACACTTGACGTGGTCTTCGGATCCCCGGACAATTTCCGAAGCGAAGAGTTAATCTTCGATATAGTCCCATTTCGCAGTGGCTATCACGCCCTGCTCGGACGAACCGCATTCGCAAAGTTCAATGCGGTGCCGCATTACGCATATCTCAAGCTCAAGATGCCAGGCCCTCGAGGAGTAATTACGGTCAACGGAAACACCGAACGCTCCCTCCGTACGGAGGAGCACACGGCGGCTCTCGCAGCGGAGGTACAAAGTAGCCTTCTCAGGCAATTCTCCAGTCCGGCCATCAAAAAGCCAGACACTGCCAAGCGCGCCCGGAGTAACCCACAGTAGGACCGCTTGGCACACTCTGAGCAAGCGTAGCAATGTGGCCCCAACCCCAGCTCTCGCGACATAACGAAACCAGTACCTCGTGTACATAACTACGCCCTTGAAATACCATGGGCACAGGGGAAGGGGCACAATAACGGCATGCCCAAAACACGGCTTAAAACGTACTAGGGGCTGCCGAATTCTTTTTTTTAATTTTTTCTTACTTTCAGGACTCCATACTTCGGACGACCTCTTCGGCAATTCGACTGCCACACAAACGATGCAAGCTCCAGGGAGGCAGACAAGCCATGCCGCATTATGGAACTCCCAGGTGGTCTCTGTTACGAGTGGTATACCTGTTTTAAATACAATTCCACGGCCTACCCCTGGTCAGGACATACTAACTAGTCCAATATCTTTTGCTTACCGCACTATTTGTATCGTTCGGCTTTGATAAATAGCCTCTCTATAAACAATGCATAGCCTTTGTCTATTTTCTGCATTACTCTCTTTTATATATGTTCATTAATGACATGTTGCACCCGTACACGGTGGTACGGCAAATACGCCAGGGGCTTCAGTACCCTTCAATATGGCGTGAGAAGTCCGTACACTTTCACAAGTGCGGCACCCCGAACTTATAGCACTATATGCATCGGCTCCGAATCATGATTTGGGTCAATAGTTGGGTTTGCCTGGCTCCTATGTTTTGGTGCCTTACGTTCCGCTATATCGGCTAAGGTAGCACTAGGAGAACCACTGCGATTGTGCCCCGGTTGAGCTGGGTTAAGCACCTCAGTGGAGAAAGCTAAAACTGACTGTCATGATGAGGCGAGAGACCGGTCTCTGTTCGAGAGGTTTTTCGAGTCCCTAAAGACTTATGCCGCTTCGAGCGAGGAGCCGGATTTGTCCGGCCAAGGCGTGGATAGCGCCCCGAACTCGGTCTTCCGAACTAGGGGTTTTGCCGAAATTTAAAATTATAAAGTTCTATGGCTAAGTGAGAGTGTTCAAGCATTATAGTCCGATTGCCTGGTTCGTTGTGCTGAGCGCCTCCCTCGAAGGACCCAACTATGGGAAAAAGAGCGCTCAGGTTTATCCCAAACACCCCAGCACTAGTGGCATGGGGGCAGAAGCCGACGACTGGCCATCTCTCAATTTTTGATAAACGGTCGCACATAAAATAATATTTTAAATTCAACAAGCATTGCTTAGCGCCTATGAACAAGTTTTCAGCGCACAGGATAAACACGAGCGAGTTCATTCAAAAATTACATCCTTGGTACATTCATCCGCCACAAGGCGGGCACCCGCAAGAACATCCTTATAGTAGTTCTTGGGCCTGCGATGCTCCTTCCCTGATGGCGGCCCGTCCCTCACAAGCTTCTCACCGTCCAGCTTACCCCAGTGCACCTTTGCATGGGCAAGGGCCCTACGGGCTCCTTCGATGCAGACGGACCACTTGATGACCTCGAGCCTTGGCCAGGCCTCCACCAGCCGCCGCACCAGCCCGAAGTAGCTCCCAGGGAGGGCCTCTCCGGGCCACAGCCGAACTATGAAGCCCTTCATGGCCTGTTCGGCCGCCTTGTGGAGCTCGACCAGCTGTTTCAGCTGGTCACTCAGGGGCACAGGGTGTCCGGCCTCAGTATACTGAGACCAGAACACCTTCTCCGTTGAGCTGCCCTCTTCAGCTCGGTAAAATGCGGCGGCATCGAATACGTTGCGGGGAATATCTGCGAATGCCCCTGGAGTGCTCCGGATTCAGGTAAGTAACAAGTAGTTTACTTTTATATTTCTGCTTTGCATAAAGAATGCCTTACCCGCTGCTATCTTCTTCATCTCCTCCAACTATTGGAGAGCCTTTTGGGCTTCGGCCTTGGCAGACTTGGCAGTCTCAAGGGCCGCCGCGAGCTCGGACGCTTGGGTCTTTGACTCAAGCTCCAAACTCTCATGTTTTTTCATGAGAGCCTGAAGCTCTTGCTGCACCTCGCCGACCTGAGCCCCAAGTTTCTCTCGCTCGGTGCGCTCCGCGGCCGTTTTCCTTTCGGCCTCGGATAGCGCCTGCTTGAGGGTCGCCACCTCAGTCGTGGCCCCTACAATAAGCAGTACAATCCTGTTATTTTTTGCAATCACGCCTCTCTATAGGCACTTTTTCTGTAAGGTATTTCTTACCTTCTTTCTCCTCGAGCTGCCGCTTGGCAAGACCGAGCTCTTGCTCGGTCCGCTCGAGGTCCTGCTTCAGGACACCCACCTCCGCAGTCAGTGCGACGGTGGATAGTAGCGAAGCCTGCATACGCATATTGACTCTTTTTGTTAGACTCCTGCGAAATTTAATAGATCCTCTATTCGGCTTTTCTTTCCAAACGCCAAACAGAGCATCAGGGGCTACTGTCTATGCGGTAATATTTTTACATATTTTTACTTACCTCGAAGCCTATTAGAAGGCTAGCGCAAGCTTCAGTCAGTCCGCTCTTGGCGGACTGAACCTTCTGGATCACCGTACTCATAATAGTACAGTGCTCCTCATCGATGGAGGCGCCTTCAAGCACCTCCAGCAGATTGTCCGGCGCCTCCGGTTGGACGGAGGCTGCCGGCTTAGAAGGCTTGCTCCTCTTGGAAGGAGTTCGCCTGCCGCGGTCCAGAATTGTTGAAGATTCCGGCACGGTGTCTGGCTCAAAGCCGGACTTGGAGCCCTGGGGGGTCTTGTCCTCTTTACTCCTGGAGTCCAGGGGGTTGCCTTGCGGCTCCTCCAGGACCACCTCCTCCTGGCCCAGAGCTTGTCGCGACGCCACTTTGGCGCCTTTGGTTAGCACCTTCCAGATGTCTTCATACGTCGTGTCAAAGAGCCGGTTAAGGGTTTGGTGCTGCACCGGGTCGAACTCCCACAGATTAAAGCCCCGTTGTTGACGTGGGAGGATCCGGCGGACGAGCATAACCTGGACTACATTGACAAGCTTGATCGGCTTGCTCACCAGGGACTGGATGCATGTCTGCAATCCGATCACCTCTTTTTCATCGCCCCACGACAAGCTCGTCTCTTTCCAGGACATAAGCCGCGTGGTGGGTCCCGATCGGAACTCGAGGGCTGCGATCCATTTCGGATCGCGCGGCTCGGTGATGTAAAACCACCATGATTGCCACCCCTTCAGAGTCTCCACGAAGGAGCCCTCGAGCCATAGGACGTTGGCCATCTTGCCCGCCATGGCGCCTCCGCACTCTGCCTGGCTGCCGCGCACCACCTTGGGCTTGACGTTGAAGGTCTTGAGCCAGAGGCCGAAATGGGGGCGGATGCGGAGGAAAGCCTCGCACACGACGATAAACGCCGAGATGTTGAGGACGAAGTTCGGGGCCAGATCGTGGAAATCCAGGCCATAGTAGAACATGAGCCCCCGGACAAATGGGTGGAGTGGGAAACCCAGTCTGTGGAGGAAGTGGGGAAGGAATACTACCCTCTCATGGGGCCTTGGGGTGGGGAGAAGCTGCCCCTCCTCGGGAAGCCGGTGCGCGATGTCCTTGGACAAGTATCCGGCCTTCCTTAGCTTTTTGACATGGCCCTCCGTGACGGAGGAGACCATCCACTTGCATCCCGCTCCGGACATTGCTGGAGGAGGTTGAGGTAGGAAGCGCGGGCTTGGGCACTGGAGCTCGGGTGCGCAAGAGATGGATAGGCAAAGGAGGAAGAAGGCTTAGGTAAAAAGGTGGATCCTTGTCCCCTTATATGGGCGGATGCGGTTGTGCGTCCCCACCTGCCTAGTAAAACTCGCTTGCCTCCCAAGCGCCATGATAAGTGGCGCGGTTGGGTTACCCACGTCCGTGTTGATGAGAATCCCGTAAAAGGGGGTACACGATCTCTGCTTTGACAAGACGCGCCAAGGAAACCGCCTCGCAAAACATGCTGAGGTGGAAAAGTGAAAACGATTCGAGCGAAGGACTTGGCTGTAGTGTGATGACGCACTGCGGAATACGTCAGCAGATTTGATTTGTGTTAATATTATTCTCTCTTTGGCAATATGTGGAAGCTTATTTTGCAGAGCAGGACACTACTCTTGGTGTTTACAATCTTCTATGAAGGACTTGCAGGAGGAACCCGCCTTGCAATGCCGAAGACAATTTGCACGCCGGACTCGTCATCATTGAAGCCTGGTTCAGGGGCTACTGAGGGAGTCCTGGATTAGGGGGTGTTCGGGTAGCCGGACTATACCTTCAGCCGGACTCCTGGACTATGAAGATACAAGATTGAAGACTTCTTCCCGTGTCCGGATGGGACTTTCCTTGGCGTGGAAGGCAAGCTTGGTGATGCGGATATTCAAGATCTCCTACCATTGTAACCGACTCTGTGTAACCCTAACCCTATCCGGTGTCTATATAAACCGGAGGGTTGTAGTCCATAGGCAATCAACTCCATATACAACAATCATACCATAGGCTAGCTTCTAGGGTTTAGCCTCCTTAATCTCGTGGTAGATCTACTCTTGTACTACCCATATCATCAATATTAATGAAGCAGGACATAGGGTTTTACCTCCATCAAGAGGGCCCGAACCTGGGTAAAACATCGTGTTCCCTGCCTCCTGTTACCATCCGGCCTAGACGCACAGTTCGGGACCCCCTACCCGAGATCCGCCGGTTTTGACACCGACAGAGACCCTTTGTGAAATAAGGAGAGACATTGTTCGATGTTGTCAAGATATGCATGGTTTTGAAACCAGACTATTAGACATTTTCTATGTTGTTCGGGAGCCTAGGAGAACTGAAGGCGAAGGTTATGGTGCTCCATCGGACAATACAACATGAAAATGTAACAGTCAGGTCAAATGAACTGAGCTTCTGAACTTCTAGTGGTGCATTTATCTCCTAGACTATTAACTTTTATGCCAACCTTCCTTTTGTTTTATAGTTGTAATTTGTTTTGGTGCGATACAAAATTTGTTCTTAACGTGCAGCCACCGGTTGAAGAAAACAGCAAGCCATTTTTGTATAGTGTAGGGTGTTCCCTATATTTGCACTGGTGGCGAGCTTTGATGCCTAGTGGATGTAATATGTGTAATAGCCGTGATAGCCTAGCGTAAGTTGCTTGCTTATTTGTTTCCTTATTGTCTTGTTTATTTGTTTTCTTGTAGTCAGTGCAGTTCTTTTTCCGCGGTTTGCTAGTGGCCGCAATAACCTATTTTTTAAAACTAGGCCACATTAACCATGGGCTACATATTTACTGTAGTTAACATGGGCCTCCTACCGGCCGTAGAAACAATGGGCCTTCTAAGGGCCATAGAAACAATGGGCCTTCTATGTGGCGTAGAAACAATGGGCCTTATACGGGTCATAGACACAATGGGCCTTCTACGGGCCGTATCATCAATGGGCCTTCTATGGGCCGTATGATCGGTTGGCCAAACATGGGCCAATAACAGACCACATTATGGTCGTAAATGGGCTACAGTTGAAATCGTCTGTTCATGGGCTGACCATAACGGGCCGTCGTTAATCGACCGTATTTGATGACACTATGAAAATGGCCCAACGTATTAATGGGCCACAAACGGGCCGACTGTAACCACGGGCTGAATTAGGCCCACAAGCATAAAATGACAGTAATGGGCCAAAAGTAAACGAATGCTGGAAATGAGCCCAAGAATAAATGGGCCCTGAGAAGGCCAAAAGATAACATGGGTTGGAAACGGCCCAACGGAATAATGGGCCGTTAATGGGGATAAAGTGATACACTGTTCATTACGGGCTAGTTTTACCACGGGCCATTAATGGGCCAAGGGTTACTAAGGGCCTCATATGGGCTGAAAGACGTCATGGGCCATACATGGGCCAGAAGTTAAAATGGGCTGGAATTATATTGGACGGCCCAGATGATGCTACTGGGCCTAATTTGGATAGGTCGTAAATGGGCCCTCGGTTAGCGGGCTGTAAATGGGCTATATGCGAACATGCCCTTAACAGGCTTGCCGTGGGCCGGCCCGCCACCTTTTGACCAAGTCAAACGGGCCGGCCTTTTCACAGGAATGGGCCTCTATTAGGCCGTGCAATGTGTCGACATATCATAGGCGCTTTGGGTCCAATGAGTGGATGACATCTGTCCCAACGGTGAGCCGACACGTGTTTCCTCGAGCCAATGATGATTTTACACATGGAAAATCCCCATTGGTCGGGGCTGCTAATGGGTTATCGGATCCAAAACCGGACCTGGTAGCTTAACGGCGTTCCGTTACAGTGGATTCCACGTGTCGGTCACCCTTGACGAAAGCACTTCTGTGACACGCGATTTATCGTCATGGAAGTGGACACTTTCATGATGATAATTTTGGTAATGTCATGGAACACTTCTATGACAACACAGTTATGACTATCATGATTCTGTCATAAATTTGTCATGGATGTACATGCATGACAGAAAACGTGACCTACTATGACAAACACATATCATCACGGAAGTGTATATTTTTATAGTGGCAGAACAGCTCCGCCGGAGCCCTAGATTGGTTCCGCCAAGGTTCTGCCTCGTGGCGGCGGAGTTTCGTCCAGAAAGCTTGCTTATATTTTTTCTAGGGAGAAAGACTTCATATAGCAAAAGATGGGCACCGGAGGCCTGCCAGGGGGCCCACGAGGCTGGGGGCGCGCCCCCACCCTCGTGGATGGTGGGTAGCCCCCCTTTGGTGCTTCCATCGCCCTATATTTTTTATATACTCTAAAACTAACTTCCGTGGAGTTTCAGGACTTTTGGAGTTGTACAGAATAGGTCTCTAATATTTGCTCCTTTTCCAGCCCAAAATTCCAGCTGCCGGCATTCTCCCTCTTTGTGTAAACCTTGTAAAATAAGAGAGAATAGGCATAAGTATTTTGACATAATGTGTAATAACAACCCACAATGCGATAAATATTGATATAAAAGCATGATGAAATATGGACATATCAACTCCCCCAAGCTTAGACCTCGCTTGTCCTCAAGCGGAAACCGATATCAAAAAATATGTCCACATGTTTAGAGATAGAGGTGTCGATAAAATAAAATACGGACATGAGGGCATCATGATCATTCTTAGAACCGTAACACACACACACACACACACACACACACATATATATATATATTCTCATATGATTTCTTATGCTAAAGTAACAATTCATTAACAATTCAAGTATGAATCAGAAACTTCATTGAAAACTAACAAACTATAATCACAGTCATTGAAGCAATTGCAATTTATCATAACATCAAAAAGAGTCAATATAAGAGCTTTTCAGCAAGTCCACATACTCAACTATCATTTAGTCTTTCACAATTGCTAACACTCACACAATATTTATGGGTATGAAGATTTAATCAGACACACAGAAAGATAGGGGCTTATAGTTTTGCTTCCCAACCTTTTACCTCAAGGGTGATGTCAACAATAATAGTTCATGAAAACTCACATCCAATTAGCTATATATATCAGGATCTTTCCAACACACAGTGATTGCCAAAGGATAAAATGTAAAGAAGGAAAAGGCGAAGATCACCATGACTCTTTGTATAAAGTATAAGACAAGAATAAAAGATAGGCCCTTTGCAGAGGGAAGCAGAGGTTGTCATGTGTTTTTATGGTTGGATGCACGAAATCTTAATGCAAAAGAACGTCACTTTATATTGCCACTTGTGATATGGACCTTTATTATGCAGTTCGTCGCTTTTATTTCTTCCACATCACAAGATCGTATAAAGCTTATATTCTCCACAGTAATAAATCATGCATATTTAGAGAGTTTATTGCTTGCAACAATGACAACTTACTTGAAGGATCTTACTCAATCCATAGGTAGATATGGTGGACTCTCATGGAAAAACTGGGTTTAAGGATATTTGGAAGCACAAGTAGTATCTCTACTTGGTGCAAAGAATTTGGCTAGCATGAGGGGGAAAGGCAAGCCCAATATGTTGGATGATCCATGACAATATAATTTATTTCAGATGTAAGAAAACATAACCCATTACGTTGTCTTCCTTGTCCAACATCAACTTTTTAGCATTTCATATTTCAATGAGTGCTCACAATCATAAAAGATGTCCAAGATAATATATTTATATGTGAAAACCTCTCTTTCTTTATTACTTCCTATTAATTGTAACGATGACCAAAACTATGTTTGTCAACTCTCAATAACTTTTATTCATCATACGCTCTATATGTGAAGTCATTACTCTCCATAAGATCAATATGATCTCTTTATTTCTTTCTATTCTTTCTCTTTTTTTCTCAAGATCATAGCAAGATAGCAAAGCCCTTGACAAAACACTAATCTTTATTATGTATAGCTCACGGACTCAATTACATAGAAGGATCATAAAGCAAAACTCAAAACTAGATCATACTAAAACTTTATTCTACTAGATCAAGATATTACCAAAAGGATCAAACTAAGAAAAATGGTAAAGATAAAAGTGTGATGGTGATACAATACCGGGGCACTCCCCCAAGCTTGGTTGTTGCCAAGGGGAGTGCCCATACCCATCTATTTATGTCTCTTTCTTCGGAGAGGGTGATGTGACATTCTTGGCGATGATGCCCCTCAGGATACGTTTCTCTTCCTCGAGCTTATTGACTTGCTGCTTTAGGTCCATTATTTCTTTACAGAGCTTGCCCATGAAGGCTAAAGCTCCTTTCACCCATGGATGTTGCATAGCTGCGGGGGAACAAGTAACACTCTTTTTCATATTTTCATAAGAAATAAATCTAACATTGGAAGGGATGACCGAGTTTGGAATAGTTGAGCTATGTAGTTCCCCCATCGTGAATCCGGCTCAGAAACAAGAAGTAACTTCTTGATACTCTTCCATGGCATCTATCCTTTTCAAGTTGGCCTCCATCTCTTCCTCTGTTGATGGCCCAAAGTGGTGAGCATCACTGTTTGCTCCTGGTCTCGGTGTCGGGTGGGATACCCGGCTCTCCCCAACTGATTCTTGAGAATACATCTCGATCCAAATCTGCAGCAAAAACAACTCAAAACAAAAACAGAGGATATTTGCTTGGTACAGTGGTCAAAACCTTCGGGAGATTATATAATGAATTTTTACCGACCAAAAGAAGTATCGTGCAAGAAAACAGAGTCCGGAGGATACACGAGGTGCCCACGAGGCAGGGGCGTGCCCTCCACCCTCGTGGATGTCTCGTGTCCTTTCCGGACTACTTCTTATTTTCCTATTTTCTTAAATATTCCAAAGTGGAGAAAAATTGCTATTATAACTGTTTTGGAGTCGGTTTACTTACCGCACCACATACCTCTTCTTTTTCGAAGGCTGAAACATTCTGGAAGGTGTCCCTTATATACTCATCCGGGGTTACGGTTTCAATAACATTAGTTTCAACATTTACAGGATTACTTGAGATATAATGTTTGATTCTTTGACCGTTCACCACCCTCGGATTTGTGCCTTCAAAGTTGTTGATTTTTATGGCACAGGAATGATAGACCTCCTCGATAACGTAAGGACCTTCCCATTTAGAGAAGAGTTTTCCTGCAAAAAATCTTAAACGAGAGTTGTATAACAATACATAATCACCTACTTTAAACTCACGCTTTTGTATCCTTTTGTCATGCCATCTTTTAACTTTTTCCTTAAACAATTTGGCATTCTCATAGGCCTGGGTTCTCCACTCATCAAGTGAGATAATGTCAAATAGTCTCTTCTCACCTGCAAGTTTGAAATCATAATTGAGCTCTTTAATGGCCCAATATGCCTTATTGAGGGAGTCCTAGATTAGGGGGTCCTCGGACGACCGGACTATATACTTTAGCCAGACTATTAGACTATGAAGATACAAGATTGAAGACTTCGTCTCGTGTCCGGATGGGACTCTCCTTGGCGTGGAAGGCAAGCTTGGCAATACGGATATGTAGATCTCCTCCCTTGTAACCGACTCTGGGTAACCCTAGCCCCCTCCGGTGTCTATATAAACCGGAGGGTTTAGTCCGCAGGACAACAACAATCATACCATAGGCTAGCTTCTAGGGTTTAGCCTCAAGGATCTCATGGTAGATCAACTCTTGTAATACTCAGATCATCAAGATCAATCAAGCAGGAAGTAGGGTATTACCTCCATCGAGAGGGCCCGGACATGGGTAAACATCGTGTCCCCTGCCTCCTGTTACCATCCGCCTTAGACGCACAGTTCGGGACCCCCTACCCGAGATCCGCCAGTTTTTACACCGACATTGGTGCTTTCATTGAGAGTTCCACTGTGGCGTCATCGTAAGGCTTGATGGCTCCTTCGATCATCGGCAACGATGCGATCCGAGGTGAGGTTTTTCTCCCCGGACAGGTCTTCGTATTCGGCGGCTTCGCACTACAGGCCAACTCGTTTGGCCATCTGGAGCAGATCAAGAGCTACGCCCCTGGCCAGCAGGTCAGGTTTGGAAACTTGAACTATACTGCCGACATCCGTGGAGACTTGATCTTCGACGGATTCGAGCCCATGTCAAGTGCGCCGCACAATCATGACGAACATGACTTAGCTCTGCTGTCGGACAGTGTTCGGGAGATCGCACCTGCAACTACTCTGGCCCTCAATCCGGAACAAATTGCGCCATCTGAGGACGGGTGGATGGACCCGCCACGGAGGCCGCACTCTCAGCGGCGATAGAGCCGAATACTGACTTCACCTCCTACGAGACCCGTGTTGCCGAACAGTTGGACTCGTCCCCGGCTATGGGCTCCGAGCCGCTTGAGTCCGTGCCAATCAAATCCGATTGGGCACCAATCATGGAGTTTACCTCCGCGGATATCTTTCAGCACTTGCCCTTTGGCGACATGCTAAACTCCTTGAGGTCTCTCTCCCTGTCAGGAGACCCTTGGCCGAACTATGTCCGGCTAGAATGGGATGCGGACAACGAAGAAATTGGCTCCCCACCCACCACCCACTTAGTAGCCACTGTCGACGATTTAACCGACATGCTCGATTTCGTCTCCGAAGACATCGACAGAATGGACGACGATCCAGGAGACGAACAGGAACCATCGCCCACTGGGCGCTGGACAGCCACTTCATCTCATGATATATATATGGTGGATTCACCCAAAGAAGACAATGATGAGGAACGGGAGGATGCAACAAAGAATAACCCCCTCGAGAAGCAACCAAAGCGACAACGCAGACGCCGCTCCAAATCCCGCCTCGGCAAAAACAACGATAAGAGCGCAAGAAAGAATGAGACTCCGGTCGACTCCAATGCAATAGAGCAGGACAAGCCAGCGGACGGCAAACATAGTATGGAGCCACTATCCGATCATGGTGACGCCAAGGGTAGAAATCATCAAACTGTCTCTGGAGAAGAGAATAGTCTGGATAACGATATGCATACCATCCCAGAAAGGAACTTGGAACAAGAGAACCTCCACAGAAGGCTTATTGCCACCGCGAGGAGTCTTAAGAAGCAGAAACAAAAGGCTACACAAAATACACTCATTAGTAGATGGAACAAAGTGCGGGACACTGCGGAAAAGTACGGTGGCAGTCGCCACACAAAGTTACCCAAAGCGCAAGCTGCTGCCCCAATTCGATGACGAGGCCTTAGAGCCTACACAGCTGAAAAATAAAATGGCCGATCTGTCGGATCGACCACCTCGCGGCCGCGATAGAGAGGCTAACAAGGCCGCGCATAAGTTAGCACACGATTTACGTGAGGACTTGCATCAAAAAGACGGCATGACCAGATCCATCTACGGATCTAGGAAGCGCGCTCCAGCGCAAAATCAAAACCGAACACTACAACCGTCAGAACACCATGATACATCCAAACACAGGGGTGCTGCACACCCCCTATGCTTCACCGATGAGGTATTGGATCATGAATTTCCAAAGGGATTCAAACCCGTGAACATAGAGGCGTACGACGGAACGATGGACCCTGGGTCTGGATTGAGGACTTCATCCTCTATATCCATATGGCTCGCGGAGATGATCTCCACGCCATCAAATACCTGCCCCTCAAGTTGAAAGGACCAGCTCAGCACTGGCTAAAGAGCCTCCCCAAAAATTCAATTGGAAGTTGGGAGGATTTTGAGGATGCTTTTAGGGCTAACTTTCAAGGGACCTATGTCCGAGCTCCGGATGCGGACGATCTAAGTCATATAATTCAACAGCCCGGAGAGTCTGCCCGAAAGCTTTGGAACAGATTTCTCACTAAGAAGAATCAAATCGTCGATTGCCCGGACGCCGAAGCCTTAGCAGCTTTCAAACACAGCGTCCGAGACGAATGGCTCGCCAGACACCTCGGCCAAGAAAAGCCAAGGACAATGGCAGCCCTAACAAGCCTCATGACCCGCTTTTGCGCGGGCAAAGATAGCTGGCTGGCCCGTAGTAGCACCAGCGACCCAGGCACATCTGAAGTAAGGGATGGCAATGGAAAACCACGACGCATTAAAAACAAGCATCGAAATAACAAAGACAACCCAGACAACACGACAGTAAATGCCGGATTCAGGGGCTCTCAACCCGGTCAGCGGAAAAAGCCTTTCAAAGGCAACAGAGATGGACCGTCCAACCTAAAAAGATTCTAGACAAATTATGTCAGATTCATGGCACCTCAGACAAACCTGCAAATCACACCCACAGAGAATGCTGGGTCTTTAAGCAGGCCGGCAAGTTAAACGCCGAACACAAGGGGAGGGAGACACCAAGTGAAGACCAGGATGAGCCTCGCCAGCAAAGCACCGGGGGACAGAAAAAAATTCCCACCGGAGGTCAAAACAGTGAACATGATTCACGTAAAATAAGGAGCAAACATGCACTCCAAGACATATGCGCCGTAGAGCCCATCACCCCTAAGTTCAACCCTTGGTCGGCTTGCCCGATCACTTTTGATCGCAGGGATCACCTGACGAGTATCCGGCACGGAAGACTGGCTGCCTTGGTACTAGACCCAATTATCGACGGATACCATCTCACCCCAGTCCTCATGGGCGGCGGCAGTAGTCTTAATCTGATATATCAGGACACAGTCCGCAAAATGGGGATAGACCCAACAAGAATCAGCCAAAGCAATACTACCTTTAAAGGAGTAATACCAGGCCCAGAGGCCCGCTGTACGGGCTCTCTAGTACTAGAGGTTGTATTTGGTTCTCCCGACAACTTCCGAAGTGAAAAGTTAACCTACGACATCGCTCCATTCCGAAGCGGCTATCAAGCACTACTCGGAAGAGCAGCTTTTGCTCGTTTTAATGCAGTACCGCATTACGCTTCCCTTAAGCTTAAGATGCCCGGTCAACGTGGCATCGTCACAGTTAGCGGAAATGTTGAGTGTTCCTTACGCGCGGAAGAAAGTGTGGCGGCTTCAGCAGCCGAACACTAAACGACCTCTCCAACCAGAATAAATGATCAGTCGTCAAGACCACGGACACGGTTAGACAAGTCCGGCACATCACTAGCTATAACAGCTTAGGTAAACCTGAGATTGGTTTGACGAATATACCCCTATAGGCGGTACCAGGGGCTTGCCGCATGTAAAAAGGACTACAGCTTGGCTCAACCTTACTTATATTGAATTTTAATGGTTTATTGAGAATATCCAATTTTTCACACGACAACTTTCACCTAAGTTCTTCTCTTTTACAGATGATAATCGTGCTACACCCTTCCAGGATACGGCACAACGAAGACACAGGCGCAGACGTGCAGCAGGGACCCGCTCAAAGGTTTCTTTTTAGACTAAGACCCTGTGTAAACCTTTTTTACTGTCTCTTGTTGCTTCACATCCTCCGGATACTCAGTATAACCGAGAGGGATGCTGACGTTATTGGCATTTTGCCACGTCAGAATAATGCATGCACCAGGACACTCGGGGTTCACTATCAAGGGCATTACTCAGCCAGGAATATGTTGTAAAGACCGAATACCTTAGGGAGTGTTCGGCGTCGCGAGTTTGGCCTTATATGCATCAGCTTCGAATCATCTCTTTGGTCAAATGTTGGGTTTGCCCGGCTCCCACGTTTTGCTACCTTACGTTCCACTCTATCGGCTAAGGTGGCACCGGGAGAACTACTACGATTGTGCCCTGGTTCATCCGGATGAGCACCTTAGTAGAGAAAGCCGAAAACTGACTGTCATGATAAAGCGTGAGACTGGTCAACTACTCGATGACTTAGCGAAATCTTCGGGATTCCTCCGCATTAACGAAGGGCCGGTTTCCCAGTCATGTACGTACGTGCCCCGTATTCGGATGAGCGCGGAAGTACCAGGGGCTATATAGTAGCCCCACTGTCAAACTCCTATGGTTAAGTGAAAGTGCAATATAGTCCGATTGCCTCGTTCACCGCGCTACCACCTCCTTAATGGACCAAGACGTTGGATCAAGTGTGAAAATGCGCTTTTGCGAACACCCCCGCATTACATACATTGGGGCTAAAGCCGACGACTGCAAACTTTCAGGATATATATATATATAGAGAGAGAGACACTATTCTAATCCCGGGATCAAAATAACTATTTGGATCACGTCAGCCAATATAGGGGCGACGGAGGTCCTCCCGAACTCCCGAGAAAAAAAACAACATGAAATCATGTCCTCTCTCTCGCAACCTCCCTTCCTCCCCACGTTCCCCTCAACCTCCCCCCGATCCAGCCGCACCACCCCACGGGTCGCCGCCGCAGCCCCACCCCGCATCGCCTCCTACCTCGCACACCACGGGCCGCCATTGCCGCCCCACCCAGTGCCTCCTCCTACCTTGCCTACGCTGCGCGCTGCCGTCGTCACCCCATTCCGCGCCGCTGCCGCCCCCGCCCTACCCTGCTCCGCCACCGCGGATCCCAGCCGGCCGGCTTCCCCCGAGCACCCCCCATGCGCGCTTCCACTGCCGCCGCCGCACACATAGCTGGCGCCGCTGGCCTCGTGCCGCCCCCAACCACCGGGGCATCCCCAGATTCGCCACCACCACAGCTCCTCCGACCGCCTCCTAGCCATGCGCTGCTCCTTCCTCTCTTTTCTCCGATGAAGACACGACTCCGGTGGATCTACAAGGGTTGCTGAACTTCCAGTGACGGCCGTCTTGACCTTCCCGTCGACTGCAGTTCTGTCCCATCAACTGCAGGTCTGGTCGAGCATCTCGGGTGGACGAGGAGCTTCACACTACGGCCACCGGCTTCCCACAAAAGCAAGCGACCTCCACGGCACTCCTCAACCTGTGGTTGTAGCTTTTCTCTAGCACCTCCTCCTCCACAGGCCGGCCTTCCCCTACCTCTGTAGCTGCCACCACCCAAGGCCGCACACTCGACACCATCCCGGGCGCCCATGGGCTGACGAGCGCTACCCCCATCCGGGTCCTCCGTCCTCCAGCCACAATAACCAAGTTTTTCAGAAAAGTAGAAGTTCAGATTCTATAGCTACACGTTCAGAGTTCTTACTTCTCTGAACAAATTCAGATTTCTACAGCTACATGCACAATGCCGCCGTGACCTATTGTGCATATGAGATGTTGATACAAAAAAATTGTGGATGAGAAGTTCAATTTTTGAAAGGTTCAATGTGTGAACAAGCTGCGGGATTTGCTATTGTGCATATGAACTTTCCGGCAGCCACGCTTAGCGGCTTCACTAGCACCTGCTTGTACTAGTGCGCAATTTATTTGGATTAAAAGTTTTGTTTTTGTGAAGGTCAAGATGTTGTGTTGCAGAAGGTCAAGTGTGTATTGTATATGTGTGTGTTTTTTAAATGCATACCTTCATTGCAAAACAGTATGTTCATTCTTTGATGTGAGGATGGTTCCCCGTGCAAAAGGATTGCCAAAAGAAATTTTTATTTCCTTTACAATGTTGTGTTTTTATTAGAAGAAAAGAAAAAGAGAAGTTCGGTTTCTAACGATGACGTGGTTCAACGTGCAAACCAATTGAAAAACTGTACAGGTTCCTACCAAAAACGACCAACATTTCTTGTGGAAAAAAATTCTCTCTATTTTTGAACTCTGTGTGAGAACTTTATGCTCTTTCAGATGTGTGCATTCGTCATTGTGTAAATACATCTCGCACGCGAAGTGTATGTGTATTGTTGTGTGTAATTTTCTTGAATTTCAATAGAATGCGAAGTTCATATTTCAGAAATTCTTAAAGTTCACGTGTACCACATACTGAATAAATTCATCTATGAACAAAAAATGGACCGCCCAGGCCATAATAAAAAAGCTCAATGTGCTTTTGAAAAAGAAAAATCAAACTGACATTTGAAATGTGCAGCAGAAGTTCATGTCAAACTAATGGGTCGATTCAACATTTATTCTTGAAAAAGTGGAGAAAATTGTACATGCTTTGTAGGTCAAAAGTTTGGCTTTAATTTATGTTTTGCGAAGGTCAAAATGTTGTGTTCGAGAAGGTCAAGTGTGTTATCTCAGCAAGTTCAAAAATAAATTTAAACATGCAAGGTAAAACATGCAAGAAAAAAAAGAAAGGGAGAAGTTCAATTTGTAAAGATGACACGGTTCAACGTGTAAACAAATGTTGAAAGAAAACAAAAAGAAAGGAGAAGTTCAATTTCTAAAGATGACGTGGTTCGACGTGCTAAACAATGTTGAAAGAAAATAAAAAGGAAAGGAGAAGTTCAATTTCTAAAGATGACGTGCTTTGACGTGCAAACCAATGCAAAAACACACACAAAAAAGTTGTTTTGGTGTCTTAAAATATTTTTATTCATAAAAAAGATTAAGAAAAAAACCAGGAAGTCCATATTAAAAAGATGGAGAAGTTCGATGATTATAGAAAACTCAAATTTCCCTCGTTATGAAATAATGGAAGCAAGAAGTTCAAAAATAAAATAACAAGATGTTCAACTTTTAAAAATGGAGCGCTTCAAAATTCACAAAAAAAGGATTGAGAAATTCAGATTAATATTTATAAAAAACTTAGATATTTTCACGTAACCGAGAGAAGTTCAGGTTGATAAACTACGAGAAGTTCACGTTCTACGCGGTGTGCATTTTGTATTAAAAAAGAACAAAAATGCAAAGGCTAAATTTGTTGTCGTTATAAGTTCAAGTACTCTGTCGGAGAAAGTTAAAAAAATTATTGTGCGAGAGGTTTGTACAACAAGAATGTCATTTGTGTAGCACTGACGAATGGATGAGAAAATTACAAACGAAAATACGTCACAGAAGTTCAACGTGAAAACAGCATGAAGTTCAACTACTACGCTGAATGAATTTCAGATGAAAAACTTCTAAAATCATCACGAGTGTGAAAAAATGATCAAGACGGGAAAGTTATGTGCTTACAGCAGCTTTCCACTGGTATATCACTTGCTCAATTCCGGTGAGTGGATGGAGAGTTACGAGCAGTGGATGGAGACCTACAAGCAAAAACATCACGTGAAACACAGAGTGAAGTTCAGGTACACGCGCCGAGAAGTTCAGGTTCTTCACGTGGTGCATTTTCGAAGAATCTATATTGCGATAAAGGAAGAACGCATGATCCCCCCGTTTTCGAAATTACATGAAAACGGCTAGGAATCAGAGAAAACCTTCAACATGAAAAAGTTTCGCATTTTCCGTAGCTTTTCAGCGGTATATTATTTGCCCCATTCCGATAAAGTTTGTAGAAATTACGGCGAAAATACATTTTTCTCCATTTTCGAAACTGACTTAAAACCGTAAAGAATTGGGAGAAACAATACATACCAAAAAGTTTCGCATTTGTTCAAGCTTTCCAACGCCATATCATTCGCTGCATTCAAACGAATGTTTAAAAAATTAGCTCGAAAATACGAACTCGGTAGGACTTGGACCATTTTCTAAATTACTCTTAAACCATTCAAAATTAGAAAATAACTTTCAAGATGAAAAAGTAGCGCATTTTCATAAGCCTTCCAATGTCGTATCATATGCCTCCATTGGATTAGCCGTTTAGAAATGACATCGAAAAATCGAACTCAGCTGTTCGGTTTACGAAATTTTATGTTTTTTCAAATTATTCTTTAATCATAGGGAATTAGAGAAAACTTTCAACATGTGGAAGGAGCGGTTTTGCAGCAGCTTTCCAACGCCATATTATATGCCTCATTCCGATAAACGGTTTAGAAATGCGATTGAAAATATGATTCACATTTTTTGTGCGAAGAAAAAACGGTTTTCAAAACTGCTCTTAAACCGCTTATATTTTGCCAAAAATTTAAGTTGGGTCATGATATTGGTGTCCATAGCTTTCCAACGGTATATCGCAAGCCCCATTTGGGCAATGTTGGCGGAAGTTCAACCTAGTTCACAGGGAAGTTCAACGTACTACTAGCGGGGCAGGTCAGGTTGTGATCAATATATATATATATATATATATATATATATATGACACACATAAACGACCACACATGCTTTCAGGCAAAAGTATAAACACAACCTTCACAATAATACGAGCCAAATTCCTAGAGGTCCCGGTTCTTCCGGACGAGCACCTCAGTAGAGAAAGACGACAACTGACTGTCACGATACGGCGAGAGCTGGTCAGCCGTTCGAGAGGTCATAAAATCTTTAAGGATTTCTCCCGCATAATGCCATCACCAATGCAGACTGCGATGGATCGGTTTTTCTCCGATCAGGTGATAATAGAGCCCCTAGTACGGTCTTCCGAACACTAGGGGCTGCGCCTACCTTACTAAAGCTCCTATGGCTATGTGAGAGTGATAAAGACCTATAGTCTGATTGCCTGGTTCGTTGTGCTGAGCACCTCCTTCGAAGGACCCAAAACTGGGATAAAGAGTGCTCAGGTTTATCCCGAACACCCCCGTACTTCTTACGTGGGGGCAGAAGCCGATGACTGGCCAACTCTCAGGCTTAATATATAAAACGGCCGCACAGGAGGGTAAAATTTTTATATAATAGGCAATAAATAAATGACCTTGTTCAAACATTACAAAGGACAACATGATTGGCATTCATGGGAATACAATATCCTTGGTGCATAGCCCCGCTGCAAGGTAGGATCCTTTCAGGACACCTTCATAATATAATTCGGGATTGCGGTGTTCCTTCCCCTCGGGCGGCCCTTCGGTCATCAGCTTCTCAGCATCCATCTTCCCCCAGTGCACCTTCGCGCGGGCGAAGGCCATTCGCGCACCCTCTATCCAGGCCGACCGATTGATGACGTCAAGTCGAGGGCAAGCGCTTACAAGCCGCTTCACGAGCCCGAAGTAGCTGCCTGGAATCGCCTCGGTAGGCCACAACCAGATAATCAAATCATTCATGGCTAGTTCCGCCGCCTTAGGCAGTTCGATCAGATGTTTAAGTTGATCGACAAAAGGCACCGGATAATTCGGTGCCAAAAACTGCGACCAGAAGAGCTTATCCGCAGTGTTCCTTTCTTCGGCCTGGTAGAATTGGGCGGCATTTGATATGCTGCGGGGCAGCTCTGCAAATACCCCTGGAGAAATCTGAATTCAAAATTAGAAACATAATCTTCTCCTCAAATACTTGCTTTACAAGGAAAAGGCCTTACCCGTTGCGATCTTCCTCGCCTCTTGGATCCCCTACAGGGCGCTTTGGGTTTCCCCACGGGCATCGCTCATGGCCTGACGCGCCTTGGTGAGTTCGGATTCTTTCTCCGTTAAACTCTGCTCCAAGGTCTCGCATTTCTTCACGGCCTCTTGCAGCTCCTGCTCAGCTTTAATAGCCCTAGCCTCGTACTTCTCATGAAGAGCCTGCTCTGTGGTTGCCTTTTCCTCGGCCTCGGCCACAGCCTTCTTAAGGGCCTCGACTTCGGTCACCATCCCTAGTGCAAATCATGAAGCCTATTTCATCATACTGAAAATTCATTCGCAATAAACGCGAACAAGCCTTGTGCATACCTTGTTTCTCTCCCAACTGTATTTTCATCTGGCCAAGTTCTTCTTTGGCCCGCTCCAGACTTTGATTCAGTCCAGAGATCTCCGCAGTATGAGAGGCAGCAGCCGCTTCAGACGCGTGCTTATAACAGAAGAGAAATAGATGTCATTCAATGAGTCTTCATGCGAACACAAAATTTGATCCTCTGTGTGGCTTTTTCTTTCACCGAATAGTGTATCAGGGGCTACTATCCACACTATGACACTGTTCGAAAAACATACCTCAAAACCTTTTATAAGGCTAATACATGCTCCATTCAGTCCACTCTCAGCAGACTGAATCTTCTCAATCACCGCACCCATAAGGGCACGGTGTTCATCGATGATGGAGGCGTTCTTTAGCGCCACCAACAAAGCATCCGACGCCTCTAGTTGGACAGAGGTTGCCGGTATACCCCCTCCAGCTGAGAGAGGTTGCTTGCTTGATTCTAGAGCCATATTGGTCTTCGGAACTGCATCTGGCTGGGAGCTGAATTCAAGATGGCCCCCGCCATCAGCTCCCATGGGAATTTGCTCCCCCATGCGTTCGGCCCCTGAAGTTTGACCTCCAGGCGCCGCCTTCACGGTCTTTTCCTCTCCCCCTTGGCCGAGGTCCCTCTAGGACGAAGCCTCGGTGGCATTCACCTATTCAAAGGAAGGGGCCTTCGGGGGCGTCCCGCTTTCCATAGCATCCGAGCTCAATGAATCCTCTGATGAGGATTGTTCGGTACGGGACCTCGCCGGACTGCAAAAAATATGGCTCAGATTGAAATATTATGCCATGATAAGTCTGAATGCATAAACGTACTCGAACTGTATATACTCACGAGTTTACCAGGGGCTGGGCCCTGGGATCCCACGCCGGGCTGCTGTCGGCGGCGGCAGTGAACTCCTCCGAAGGAGGAACTTTCCCCCTTTTTAGGCAACTCGGCCTCCAAGTGTGCAGAGGCCGTCCTCTTCTTTCTTCCCCCCATAGGGGATTCATATTCCTCCTCCTCCTCGTCCTATCCGGAGGCGGAACAGGCATCAGAGCCTTCGGATATTGTGTCCGAAGTGCCGCAGCGACGAAGGCCGCCCCGGGTCTTTTTGGCCCCCTTCTCGGTCGTCTTCTTCGGCACCTTGTAAGGCGCCGGGACTAGCATCTTTGTCAGAAGTGGGACGGCCGGTTCTTCGGGCAGCGGGGCCGGACAATGAATCCGCTCCACCTTCTTCGTCCAGCCCTAGGAGAATTATGGAAAACACATTAAGTGCTTCCCTTGGGTCATGCGGAAAAAAGTATGATTACTTAACGAACTTGCAGGGCGGGATAGTTGGTACCCGCGGTCTTCGGTGGAGTCCGACCATGATTTGCTGGACTTTAAAAGCACCTTCCAGATGTCCTTGTGCGAGGAGCCGAAAATATCCCGCAAGGTTTGGTGCTTGGCCGGATCGAATTCCCATAGATTGCAAGTCCGGTGTTGACAAGGCAGGATCCAGCGAACTAACATCACCTGGACCACATTGACGAGTTCAATGTTCTTGTCTCCCATATCTTTAACACGCGTCTGGAGCACTGACAATTCGTCGGACGAGGACCAGTCCAGGCCCTTCTTGACCCAGGATGTGAGCCGCAGGGGGGCACCGGATCGAAACTCGGGAGTAGCGGCCCATTCCGTGTCGTGTGGCTCGGTGATGTAAAACCACTTCTGTTGCCACTCATTGACGGAATCATTAAAGGTGCCTATTGGCCATGTAACGTTGGGCATCTTGCTCAGCATAGCGCCGCCGCAGTGCTCGCCACCCACTACCTTGGGCTTCACATTGAAAATCTTCAGTCATAAGCCAAAATGTGGCGAGATGCAGAGAAAGGCCTCACACATGACAATGAATGTCAAGATGTTGAGGAAGGAATTAGGGGACAGATCGTGAAGATCGATCCCATAATAATACATGATGCCGCGAACGAATGGGTGGAGGGAAAACCCTAGCCCCCGGACAAAGTGAGGGAGGAATACAACCCTCTCATGGGGTTCCGGGGTGGGGACGGTCTGTCCCGCCGTCGGGAGACGATGGCTGATTTTCTTGGCCAGATACCCGGCCTCCCGAAGCTTTTTGATATCCTTCTCCCAGATGGTAGAGGCCATCCATTTGCCTCTTGCTCCGGATCCGGACATTTTCGGAAAACCTTTGTGGGCAGAAAAGATGGACGCTTGGGTGTTGGAGCTTGGGCGGAGGGGAATGGATCGGGAAGGAGAATGCGTGGGTGCGAAAGGGAGTCCTTATCCCCTTATAAAGGTAGCAGGGATTCTGCGCCACCCCACTTGCCTAGTAAAACCGCTTATTCCCCAAGCGCCATAATTGATGGCGTGGTTGGGTCACCCACACCCGTATTGATGAGAATCCCGTGATAAGGGGACCCGATCTCTACTTCAACAAGACGTGCCAAGAAAACCGCCTCGCAATATGTGCAGTAGCTAGTTGAGAAAAATGGTTTGAATAATAACCGGGTCATGGTGTGATGTCATGCTATGAAAAGTTGTCAGCGGATTAGATTTGTGGAAATATTATTCTCTCTACGGTGGTATGTGGAATATGTTTTGCAGAGCCAGACACTATCCTTGTGTTCAAAATCTTGTATGGAGTATTCGGAGGAACAACCCGCCTTGCAATGCCGAAGACAAATCTGCGCGTCGGACTCATCGTCATTGAAGCCTGGGTCAGGGGCTACAGAGGGAGTCCTGGATTAGGGGGTCCTTGGACGGCCGGACTATATACTTTAGCCGGACTATTGGACTATGAAGATACAAGATTGAAGACTTCATCCCGTGTCCGGATGGGACTCTCCTTGGCATGGAAGGCAAGCTTGGCAATACGGATATGTAGATTTCCTCCCTTGTAACCGACTCTAGGTAACCCTAGCCCCCTCCGGTGTCTATATAAACCGGAGGGTTTAGTCCATAGGGCAACAACAATCATACCATAGGCTAGCTTCTAGGGTTTAGCCTCTACGATCTCGTGGTAGATCAACTCTTGTAATACTCATATCATCAAGATCAATCAAGTAGGAAGTAGGTTATTACCTCCATCGAGAGGGCCCGAACCTGGGTAAACATCGTGTCCCCTTCCTCCTGTTACCATCCGCCTTAGACGCACAATTCGGGACCCCCTACCTGAGATCCGCCGGTTTTGACACCGACACTTATGTTCTAGTTCGAAACGGTCCCATATAATCAAAGCCCCGAACATCAAATGGTTCAATAACAAGTGAATAGTTCATAAGCATTTCTTGACATCTACTAATATTACCAATTCTTTGACATTCATCAAAAGACAAGACAAACTTACGGGCATCCTTGAAGAGAGTAAGCTAATAAAAACTGGATTGCAATACCTTATGTGCAGTTCTATCTCCAGCATGGTGTCCTCCATAAGCCTCGGAGTGACACTTGCGTAGGATCTGTTCCTATTCATGCTCAGGTACACAACATCTAATAACACCATCCACTCCTTCTTTATAAAGGTGTGGGTCGTCCCAGAAGTAATTTCTTAAATCATAGAAAAACTTTTTATTTTGCTGATATGTGAAACTAGGTGGTATAAATTTAGCAACATGTAATTAGCATAATCAGCATACCATGGAGCAGTACGACAAGCATTTATGACAGCTAATTTTTCATCAGGAAAGCTATCATCAATAGGTAGTGGGTCATCAAGAACATTCTCTAACCTAGACAAGTTGTCTGCAACGGGGTTCTCAGCTCCTTTTCTATCAATAATATGAAAATCACATTCTTGTAGTAGGAGAACCCATCTAATAAGTCTAGGTTTACCATCTTTATTTTCCATAAGATATTTAATAGCAGTATGATCAGTGTGAACAGTTACTTTAGAATCAACAATATAAGGTCTGAACTTATCACAAGCAAATACAACTGCTAAAAATTCCTTTTCAGTAGTAGCATAATTTCTCTGGGCATTGTCTAGAGTTTTACTAGCATATTGGATAACATTTAACTTCTTATCAACTCTTTGTCCTAGAACAACACCTACAGCATAATCACTAGCATCACACATAATTTCAAAGGGTAAATTCCAATCAGGAGGCTGAACAATAGGTGCAGAAATCAAGGCTTACTTAAGTATTTCAAATGCTTCTACACAATCATCATCAAAGAGAAAAGGAACATCTTTTTGTAAGAGATTAGTCAGAGGCCTGGAAATTTTTGAGGAGTCTTCAATGAACCTCCTATAAAACCCGGCATGACCAAGGAAACTTCTTATAACTTTAATGTCTTTAGGACACGGCATCTTTTCAATAGCATCAACTTTAGCTTTATCAACTTCAATACCTCTTTCAGAAATTTTATGCCCCAAGACAATACCTTCATTAACCATAAAGAGGCACTTCTCCCAATTCAAGACAAGATTAGATTCTTCACATATCTACAAAACTCAATCAAGGTTGCTTAAGCAATCATCAAAAGAAGTTCCATATACAGAAAAATCATCCATGAAAACCTCAATAAGCTTTTCACAAAAGTCAGAGAATATAGCAGTCATGCATCTTTGAAAGGTAACAGGTGCATTACATAAACCAACGGGCATACGTCTATAAGAAAATGTGCCGAAAGGGCAAGTAAAAGTGGTCTTTTCCTGATCCTCTTTTGACACAGGTATTTGAGAGAAACCAGAATAACCATCTAGAAAGCAAAAATGTGTATGTTTGGATAAACTTTCTAGCATTTGATCAATAGAAGGTAAAGGGTAATGGTCCTTTATAGTAGCTTTATTTAATTTGCAGAAATCAATTACCATTCTATAACCTGTAACAATTCTTTGTGGGATCAATTCATCTTTATCATTCGAAACAACAGTAATACCTCCCTTCTTAGGGACACAATGGACAGGAATTACCCACTGACTATCAGCAACGCGATAAATTATACCTGTCTCAAGAAGCTTTAGTATTTCTTTTCTTACCACTTCTTTCATCTTCGGATTTAACCGTCGTTGGTGATCAACAACCGGTTAGCGTCTTTCTCCAATTTTATTTTGTGCTGGCATAGAGTTGGACTAATGCCCTTAAGATCATCAAGAGTATATCCAATAGTAGCATGGTGCTTCTTCAGAGTTTTCAGTAATTTCTCATATTCCTGCTCTGAAAGGTTAGCACTAATAATAATAGGATATATCTTATTTTCATCAAAATAAGCATATTTAAGAGTGTCAGGTAATGGTTTAAGCTCAAACACGGGATCACCCTTGGGTGGAGGAGGATCCCCTAGAATTTCAACAGGCAAGTTGTGTTTCAAAATAGGTCCCTGTTTAAAGAATACTTCATCTATTTCCCTTCTCTCATTCATAAACATATCATTTTCATGGTCTGGCAAATATCGTTCTAAAGGATCATTAGGAGGCACAAAAATAGAAGCAAGACCAATAATTTCATCTTTACTATGCAATTCCTTATCATGGGGTTGTCTATGAAATTTAGCAAAATTAAAATCATGAGACATATCCCCTAAACCAATAGTAACAACATCCTTTTTGCAATCTATCTTAGCATTAACAGTATTCAAGAAGGGTCTACCAAATATAATGGGACAAAAGTCATCTTGTGGGGAACCAAGAACAAGAAAATGAACAGGATATTTAACTTTCCCACAGAAGACTTCAACATCTCTGACAATCCCAATTGGTGAAATAGTATCTCTATTGGCAAGCTTAATTGTAACATCAATACCTTTTATCTCAGTAGGTGCAATATCATGCATAATTTCTTCATATAAAGAATGAGGTATTGCACTCGCGCTAGCACCCATATCACATAAGCCATGATAGCAATGATCTCCTATTTTAACAGAAATAACAGGCATGCCTACAACAGGTCTATGTTTATTTTTAGTATCGGGTCTAGAAATTCTAGCAGCTTCATCCCAAAAGTAAATAACATGCCCATCAATATTATCAGACAAGAGATCTTTAACCATAGCAATACTAGGTTCAACTTTAATTTGCTCAGGGGTGTAGGTGTTCTAGTATTACTCTTACGAACCACAATTGAAGCTTTAGCATGATCCTTTATTCTAACACGGAAAGGTGGTTTCTCAATATAAGCGGTAGGAATAATAGGATCAACATTATAAGTGGCAGTCTTTTCTTCAACTTTAATAGGTTCAACTACTTTTACTTCAAATGGAGGAGGATATTTAAGCCACTTCTCCTTAGGGATATCAACATGAGTAGCAAAGGATTCACAGAAAGAAGCTACTATCTCAGAGTCAAGTCCATATTTAGTGCTAATTTCACGAAAAGCATCGGTATCCATAAAAGATTTAACACAATCAAACTTAGGTGTTATACCTGACTCTTTACCTTCGTCGAGTTCCCAATCTTCAGAGTTGCGTTTAATTCTTTCCAATAAATCCCATTTGAATTCAATAGTCTTCATCATAAAAGAACTAGTACAAGAAGTGTCGAGCATGGAGCGATTATTGAGAGAAAGCCAAGCATAAATTTTTTGAATAATAATTTCTTTTGAGAGCTCATGATTGGGGCATGAATATAACATTGACTTAAGCCTCCCCCAAGCTTGAGCGATGCTTTCTCCTTCGCGAGTCCAAAAGTTTTATATATATAATTACGATCACGATGAACCAGATGCATAGGATAAAACTTCTTATGAAATTCCAATTTCAATCGGTTGTAGTTCCATGATCCAATATCATCATATAGCCCAAACCATGTCAATGCCTTTCCCTTCAAAGATAAAGGTAATACCTTCTTCTTGAGAACATCCTCGGGCATACCTGAAAGCTTAAATAATCCACAAACTTCATCCACATAGATTAGGTGCAAATCGGGATGCAATGTTCCATCTCCTGTAAAAGGATTAGCTAGCAGTTTCTCTATCATACCCGAAGAAATTTCAAAATAAACATTTTCAGTAGGTTCAATAGGTTGAGGAGCAACTCTTTGCTCTACTAGTCGGGGTGAAGATACCCCGAACAAGCCCATCAAAGGATCACTTTCCATAGTAACAAGTGACAGTAAATTTCAGCACACTATATAAATTTTTCCTTACCAAATTCTACTTACCAAAGGTGCTTCACTCCCCAGCAACGGTGCCAGAAAAGAGTCTTGATGACCCACACGTATAGGGGGTCTCTCGTAGTCCTTTCGATAAGTAAGAGTGCCGAACCCAACAAGGAGAAGAAGGAAATGATAAGTAGTTTTTAGTAAGGTATTCTCTGCAAGCATTGAAATTATTGGTAACAGATAGTTTTGTGATAAGGTAATTTTAACGGTTAACAAGTAACAAGAGTAAATAGGGTGCAGAAAGATGGCCCAATCCTTTGTTAGCTAAGGACAAGCCTAGACAAACTCTTATGTAAAGGAAAGCGCTCCCGAGGACACATGGGAATTATCGTCAAGCTAGTTTTCATCACGTTCATATGATTCGCGTTCCATACTTTGATAATTTCATATGTGGGTGGACCGGTGCTTGGGTACTGCCCTTCCTTGGACAAGCATCCCACTTATGATTAACCCCTCTTGCAAGCATCCGCAACTACAGAATAAGTATTAAGATAAACCTAACCATAGCATGAAACATATGGATCTAAATCAGCCCCTTACGAAGCAACGCATAAACTAGGGTTTATGCTTCTGTCACTCTAGCAACCCATCGTCTACTTATTACTTCCCAATGCCTTCCCCTAGGCCCAAATAATGGTGAAGTGTCATGTAGTCGATGTTCACATGACACCACTAGAGGAAAGACAACATACATCTCATCAAAATATCGAACGAATACCAAATTCACATGACTACTTATAGCAAGACTTCTCCCATGTCCTCAGGAACAAACGTAACTACTCACAAACCATATTCATGCATAAAGGATCTGAACATATGATCTTCCACCAAATAAACCTACTAGAATCAACTACAAGGAGTAATCAACACTACTAGCAACCCACAGGTACCAATCTAAGGTTTTGAGACAAAGATTGGATACAAGAGATGAACTAGGGTTTGAGAGGAGATGGTGTTGGTGAAGATGTTGATGGAGATTGACCCCCTCCCGATGAGAGGATCGATGGTGATGACGATGATGATGATTTCCCCCTCCCGGAGGGATGTTTCCCTGGCAGAACAGCTCTGCCGGAGCCCTAGATTGGTTCCGCCAAGGTTCCGCCTCGTGGTGGCGCAGTTTCGTCCCGAAAGCTTGCTTATATTTTTTCCAGGGCGAAAGACTTCATATAGCAAAAGATGGGCACCGGAGGCTTGCCATGGGGCCCACGAGGCAGGAGGGCGCGCCCGGGGGGGTAGGGCGCGCCCCCACCCTCGTGGATGGTGGGGGCCCCCCTCTGGTGCTTCCTTCGCCCAATATTTTTTATATATTCTAAAACTGACTTCCGTGGAGTTTTAGGACTTTTGGAGTTGTGCAGAATAGGTCCCCGTCGGTGTCAAAACTGGCAGATCTCGGGTAGGGGGTCCCGAACTGTGCGTCTAGGCCGGATGGTAACAGGGGGCAGGGGACACGATGTTTTACCCAGGTTCGGGCCCTCTTGATGGAGGTAAAACCCTACGACCTGCTTGATTAATATTGATGATATGGATGTTACAAGACTAGATCTACCACGAGATCAGAGAGGCTAAACCCTAGAAGCTAGCCAACGGTATGATTGTATGTTATGGTTGTTGTCCTACGGAGTAAAACCCTTTGGTTTATATACACACCGGAGAGGGTTAGGGTTACACAAGGTCGGTTACAAAGGAGGAGATATCCATATTCGTATTGCCTAGCTTGCCTTCCACGCCAAGTAGAGTCCCATCCGGACACGAGACGAAGTCTTCAATCTTGTATCTTCATAGTCTAACAGTCCGGCCAATGGAGATAGTCCGGCTGTCCGGAGACCCCCTAATCCAGGACTCCCTCAGTAGCCCCTGAACCAGGCTTCAATGACGATGAGTCCGGCATGCAGTATTGTCTTCGGCATTGCAAGGCGGGTTCCTTCTCCGAATACATCACAGAAGAATTTGAATACGAGGGTAGTGTCCAACCCTGCAAAATAAGTTCCACATTCCATCGGAGAGAGAATAATTTTTTCACAGATCTAATTTGCTGGCTTGCTTTGGTAGCATGACGTTATGTCATGGCCCGATGATTATTTGAACCATTTCTTTTAACCAGCTGCACACATAACACGAGGCGGTTTCTTGACACGTCTTGCCGAAGCAGAGATCGTGTTCCCCCAATTACGGGATTCTCATTAATGCGGTCGTGGGTAACCCAACCTTGTCTAGGACTCCTAGATTATAGGCGAGTCCCAAATGGCTACAGAGAGGACGCTTGATATTCACCCTCTTTATAAGGGGACAAGGTTTTCGCGTTTTCTCTCTCGTGCTTAATCGAACCCTTCCCCCGCCTCGAGTTCTAACACCCAAAGCCCAGGTTAGGTGCTCCGGATCTTCAACCATGTCCGGATCCAGCCTTCAAGGCCGATGGACGCCCTCCTCCGTTACGGAAGAGGACATTAAGAGGTTGAGGGAGGCCAGATACCTGACTGCCGAGGTTTCGCATCGGCTGCCTGCTCAAGGGCTGATCGTCCCTACTCCCGAACCCAACGAGAATGTTGTGATCGTCTCCCACTTCCTCCGAGGTCTAGGCCTCACTCTGGATCCTTTCGTCAGGGTTTGATGTTCTATTACGGGCTAGATTTCCACGATCTAGCTCCGGACTCCTTTCTCCACATCTCGACATTTATTGTCGTGTGTGAGGCCTTCCTCCGCGTTACCCCTCACTTCGGCCTGTGGCTCAAGACCTTTGAAGTAAATCCGAAGATGATCGAGGGGCAACATGCAGCGTGCGGAGGTGCATCAATAGGCAAGATGGCAGGAGCTCCATGGCCGAAAGGTTCCTTTCCAGAGGTGTCCGAATTATGGCAACGAGAGTGGTTTTACATCATGGCTCCCAGAAGTGCCAAGTGGGCGGCTGCCCCCGCTTTCCGCTCGGGCCCCCCACCACAACTCATGTCATGGATTAGCAGAGGTCTGAGCTGGGGTCCAGCCAAGGACGTGCCTATACTGCAAAGCCGCATCCAAGATCTCTTCGAGGGAGATCTTAATTTGGTTGCGGCAATACAAGTTATGCTGGTTCGTCAAGTCCAGCCTTGCAAACGCCGGCCCCTTCGCTTGTGGGAGTTCAACCTAGAGGGACCACGTGCCATTCAAAGTTTCCTCGGCCTGACGCACGAGGAGATGTACAAGTCATTTTTCGGACCTCAAGTAGAATGTCCGGATATTACCGAGGACGTGGGCCTGAGCAGTAACCGCGCCGCCAAACAAGTAAGAAATCCTCTAGCCGAACACACTGTCTTTTATTCGAAGTTATTTCTAAGAGTTCTCTTTTTGACCAGGACTGGCTAACAAAGGCGAAGATGATTCGGTGTTTGGCCCCCCTCCCTGAGGGTTTGGAAAATCCGGTATTGGAAAAGATGCTCGAGGTCGCACCTTGCCCGAAGCCCTTGAAGGAAGATACCGGGGGGGATAATACGGGCGGACGCGGGCCCCCATCGCTGCCCGTTCCAACCGAGGGAACGAGCGTCTCCACGAAGGAGGACGACCGGGGGAGGAAAAGGAGTGCTTCCGAGGATCCGGAAGACGAAGCCTCCAAACAGGAGAAGAAGTCTCCCACAGAGGGTCCTACCTCAGGGGGTGCTTTTGCCGCACAAAGTCCGCGGGGGATCAGCCCTCCAACGAGTCGTAAGTGATCTAAAATACTTCAATAGTAAAGGTATGCTATCTTTTTTTCTCTGAGAAAATAACCACCGCATATATCTTGCAGTTCCGGCCTTAGCCCCTCTCAAATGAGCTCGTCTTCAGGGGATCTTCTTCCAGAGATGATGGAGAGTGAAACGCCTCCCCCGGACTCCTCCGCTCCAGAAGCGGGCGACCCCGAAGTGTCGTCGCAGAGGGCCTCTCTGGATCCGGTGAGGCCAGAAGATAATCCTATAGACCCCCGAAGTCCCCTGTGTCCGGCTCCCGAAGAGAGCATACAAAAGAGTCCGACACCGTCTGGTGTGCGGTCGAACATTCTAAGGGAGTTGGTGGGGCGAGCGGCCATCTCAGAAGAACACCGTATGCTGATGGGTACAGTGATGGAGAGAATCTCGTCCGCCGAAACTGGATTACATGAAGCCTTTATGAGTCTACTGACAGGCTTTGAGGTACGTGAGATAATATATTATAGTACTGCACATGTTAGGTGTGCCCTGTGCAGATAGTAGCCCCTGAGACTCTGGTTGTCATCGAGAACGGTGGCGAACAGAGGATCATATTCCCAGGCAATAACCAGACTGCCCCTATGTGCAGGTGGTGGAAGCTCTGGTGGCTAGCCGGACTAGTGAGTTTGCCAAATTAAAACGGCAACTAGATGCGGCAGACACCGACATCGAGCTTGTTAACAAGAGGCTTGAAAAGGCACAGGGTAAGTGTTATTATCCGGTGAATGCCACATAGTAAGAGCAGCATGATGTCAGTATCTTTAATATGTTGTGACTGCAGATGGAGCTGCCACCGTGGAAGCCTTGCGGGCAGAACTTGCCCGAGCCAAGGAACAAGCGAGGATTAATAATGCGGCTGCTTTGAAGGCGGCCGAAGAGTTGAAAGCCGAGAAGGCCGCACATTGCGAGAGCCAAGAGAAGATGGCCAAGATGGCCGTAGAATTAAAAGACACTGCCGACCGTTGCCGGGTCCTTGAAAAAGAAAACCGAGCGAAGGCAACGGACCTTGAGAAGGCCGCGGCGACGGACAAAGACACCCATTCTGCTATGAGAGCGAAGGAGGAGCTGCGGGAAGCCGGGGATATTGCGGCTGGGAAACCCTTCATGTTACGGAGGAAGTTCGGAGATCCATAGTATGCCCCTCTGGATCGGCTGTGGAGTTCGGCAGATGCATATATGGATTTGGCGGCGAGCGCTGCCGATGCGGCCAAGTACTTCCAGGGTTAGACAGATCGTGAAGTGGACAAGCTGTTCTAGACGCAATTCCACGTTCCAGAGCGTCCGCTTTCATTGACTGACCAGCTAGCCGAATGGGCCGAACTGAATAGGTTGTCCGGACTCGCCATGAGGTCTGTTCTGGATCAGCTATGGCCGGAAAGGCCAAAGCCGAACAACTATTTCAGCTTAGTGCAGCAATTCCTTGATGCGGTGCCGCGCATTAATGCGATGAAGAGGTCGGCGTGCATAGAAGGCTCACGGATGGCCCTTGCCCATGTTAAAGCATACTAGGCGGAGATGGACGCTACCACTGTTACGGCGCAGGGTTCGGCCATAGGCCGGGTGGCTGCCGAGCACTATTTCGAGGAGGTTCTCAAGGGTGCTCGTTTGATAGAGGCCCATTGCTCGGAAAATATTATGTTTGAGTGATATGTATTCTCATTGTAAGCACAATGCTTTTATGAAGTTTTTATGAGGTTATGTTTATACTTTTGCCTGAAAGTAGTATGATGCCTCATGTGCGGCCGTTTATGTATACATGAGTATAACCTGAAAGATTGCAGCCATCGGCTTCAACCCCCATGCATATAATGCGGAGGTGCTCGCAAAAAAAGCATGTTCCCACTTAACCCAACGTCTTGGTCCTATTAAGGAGGTGATAGCGTAGCGAGCGAGGCAACCAGACTATAATGCTTTAACACTTTCACTTAGCCATAGGAGTTTGACAGTGGGGCTACTAGATAGCCCCTGGTGGCTCCGCACTCTCCCGATCGCGAGGTGCGTACATGCCTGGCCGGAAAACGGCCCTTTGTTAAGGCGGAGGAATTCTAACATTCCGATAGGTCACCGAGTGGTTGACCAGTCTCACGCTATATCATGACAGTCAGTTTTCGGCTTTCT
This sequence comes from Triticum urartu, assembly GCF_056163025.1. Lineage (NCBI taxonomy): Eukaryota > Viridiplantae > Streptophyta > Magnoliopsida > Poales > Poaceae > Triticum > Triticum urartu. The sequence continues at coordinate 276,905,561 of NC_141877.1, forward strand.
CTACTGAGGTGCTCGTCCGGATGAACCAGGGCACAATCGTAGTAGTTCTCCTGGTGCTACCTTAGCCGGTAAAGCAGAACGTAAGGCACCAAAACATAGGAGTCGGGCAAACCCAACATTTGACCAAAGACAATGATTCGGAGCTGATGCATATAAGGCCAAACTCGCGACGCCGAACACTCCCTAAGGTATTCAGTCTTTATGGTATAAACCGGGCCTAAATAGTGCCCTTCGTAAGAAGCCCCTTGTGTCCAGGTACGTGCATTATTCTGACGTGGCCACATGCCAAGACGTCAGCATCCTTCTCAACTGTGCTGAGAATTCGGTGGATATGTATCAACAAGAGACAGTAAAAAAGGTTTACGCAGGGTCTTAATCTAAAAAGAATCCTTGGAGCGGGTCCCTGCTGCACGTCTGCGCCTGTGTCTCCATTGTGCCGTATCCTGGACGGGTCTAGCACGATGATCATCTGTAAAAGAGAGGAACTTAGGTGAAAAAGTTGTCGTGCAAAAGGGTAGTTTTTAAGGGAACCAAGTATAATTCAAGATGAGTAAAAATTGCCACTTGTCTGCGCGCGTTGAGCCCCTTGTATAGGGGTGTGACCATTGATCCGGTATGAATTACATATAGCTGTGCCGGACTCGTCTAACCGTGTCCGAGGTCTTGACGACCTATTAAATGCTTTAGTTGGTGAGGCCGTTTTTAGTGTGCGGCTGCCAAGGCAGCCGCACTCTCTTCGGCGCGCAAAGATCGCTTAATACTTCCGTTCACTATAATGATGCCACATGGACCGGGCATCTTGAGTGTGAGGGAAGCGTAGTGCGGTATTGCATTAAAGCGAGCAAAAGCTTCGCGTCCGAGTAGTTCTTGATAGCCACTTTGGAACGGAGCGATGTGGAAGGTTAAATGTTCGCTACGGAAGTTATCGGGGGAGCCGAATATAACTTTTAGTAGCAGGGAGCCCGTGCAATGAGCCCCTGGGCCTGGCGTTACTCCTTTAAAGGTAGTATTGCTATGGCAAATTTTTGTTGGGTCTATCCCCATTTCGCGGATTGTATCCTGATATATCAGGTTTAGACTGCTGCCACCGTCCATCAGGACTCGTGTGAAGTGATATCCGTCAATTATTGGGTCTAATACCAGGGCAGCCCATCCTGCACGCCAGATACTTGCTGAGTAATCATGATGTTCGAAAGTGATCAGTTGAGACGACCAGTGGCAGGACTCCGCGGTGATAGGCCCTTGGGCATATTTTTCTGGGAGTGCCATTTTGTTTCTTCCCTTGATCACGTGTAACACGTTTACTATTTTGACTTCTAGAAGAAATTTCTTTTGTTCCCCAGTGTCTTGCTTGAGAGGCTCATCCTCGTCTTCGCTTGGTGTATCCTCCCCCTTGTGTACGGCATTGATCTTGTCGAACTGCTTGAAGACCCAACATTCTCTGTGGGTATGATTAGCAGGTTTACCAGGGGTTCTATGGATCTGACATATTTGGTCTAGAATTTTGTTTAGGCTGGACAGTTCGTCTCTGGTGCCTTTAGAGGGCGGCTTTTGCTGACCCATCCGAGAGCTTTTGAATCCGGCGTTTACTGACGTGCTCTTCATGCTGTCTTCTTTATTCCGGCGTTTGTTACTGCTGTTGCACCGTGATTTCCCGTTTCCATCTCTAACTTCAGATGTACTGGGGTCGCTGGTGCTACATCTGGCTAGCCAGCTGTCCTCACCCGCGCAAAAGCAGGTCATGAGGCTTGTTAATGCTGCCATTGTTCTCGGCTTTTCTTGGCCGAGGTGTCTGGCGAGCCATTCGTCACAGACGCTATGCTTAAAAGCTGCCAAGGCTTCGGTGTCCGGACAGTCGACAATTTGGTTCTTTTTAGTAAGAAACCTGTTCCACAGTTTACGGGCTGACTGTCCGGGCTGTTGAGTTATATGACTCAAATCGTCCGCGTCCGGAGGTCGGACATAAGTCCCTTGAAAATTTGCCCGAAAAGCGTCTTCGAGCTCTTCCCAACTTCCAATGGAGTTTTGGGGGAGGCCTTTAAGCCAGTGACGAGCTGGCCCTTTGAGCTTGAGGGGTAAGTACTTCATGGCGTGGAGATCATCTCCTCGAGCCATATGGATATGGAGGATATAATCCTCAATCCAGACACCAGGGTCTGTTGTTCCGTCGTATGCCTCTATGTTGACGGGTTTGAATCCCTCTAGAAATTCATGGTCCAGCACCTCATCGGTGAAACATAGGGGGTGTGCGGTACCCCTGTATCTGGGTGTACCGCGTTGTTCGGATGTTTGTTGTGTTACATTGTATGCTGGGGCACGCTTGCGTGGTCCATACATGGATCTGGTTGAGCCGTCCTTTTGGTGCGAGCCCTCGCGTGGATCGTGTATTGGCTTGTGAGTGGCGTTGTTTGCCGCTCGATGTTGGCCGTGAGGTCGTCTATCCGGCCAGGTGGCTGTTTTGATTTTTGGTTGTGGGGGGTCTGAGGCCTCCTCATCGAATTCAGGTAGCAACTTCCGCTTTGGGTAGCTCTTGGTGGGGCGATTGTCGCCGTATCTCACTGCTGTGTTGAGTACTTTACTCCATCTGATTTGGAGTGTGTCTTGCGTAGCCTTGAGCCTTTGTTTCTACTTTTTCAGACTCCTCGCAGTGGCAACAAGCCTTTGACGGGCATTCTGCTGCTCCGGGTGCCTGTCCGGCATTATGTCGTCTGGACTATTATCTTTGACAGAATTGGTTTGTTCGGTTTGATTCTCCGTATTGTCGTGGTCCGGCAGTGGTTCGCCCTGCTCAACGCTGGGTCTGTATGATCGTTATTTCTGCCGAGGCGGGATTTGGGGCGGCACTTGCGCCGCCGCTTTGACTGCTTCTCGAGGGAACAAGCCTTCGGTGCATCCTTCCGTTCCTCATCATCGTCTTCTTTTGGTGTGTCCACCATGTATACGTCATATGATGAAGTGGACGTCCAGCGCCCTGTGGGCGGCGGTTCCTCTTCGCCTCCTGCATCATCGTCCGTACCGTCGATGTCTTCGGAGTCGAAGTCGAGCATGTCGGTTGAGTCATCGACAGTGGCTATTAAGTGGGTGGTGGGTGGGCGTCGAATTTCTTCGTCGTCCGCATCCCAATCCCGTTGGCTATAATCCGTCCAGGGCTCTCCTGACAAGGAGAGAGACCTTAGTGAATTCAGAATGTCGCCGAAGGGCGAGTGCTGAAAGATATCCGCGACGGTGAATTCCATGATCGGCGCCCAATCAGATTCGATTGGTAGGGGCACGGGCGGTTCGGAGTCAGAAAAGGAGTCCGGCACCTTGGAGTCATGGGCTGCGCAAAGGGTTATGCTGGTGTTCGGCTCGATCGTCGTTGATACTGCAGCCCCTGAGGCGGTTTCTAACCACCCGTCCTCGATTGGCGCAGTTGGCTCCGAACTAAGGGTCGGAGCTGATGTGGGCGCGGCTTCTGGGGTACTGTTCGGCGGCAGAGCTAGGTCATATCCATCGCGACAGTGCGGCGCGCCCGGCTGTGGCTCGAATCCGTCGAAGATCAAGTCTCTGCGGATGTCGGCCGTGTAGTGCAAACTTTCAAATCTGACCTGATGGCCAGGGGCATAGCTTTCAATCTGCTCCATATGGCCAAGCGAATTAGCCCGTAGTGCAAAGCCACCGAATACGAAGATCTGTCCGGGGAGAAAAGTCTCACCCTGGACCGCATTGCTATCGATGATAGTAAGAGCCATCAAGCCTAACAGCAACGACACAGAGGAACTCTCAATGAAAGCACCAATGTCGGTGTCAAAACTGGCGGATCTCGGGTAGGGGGTCCCGAACTGTGCGTCTAGGCCGGATGGTAACAGGGGGCAGGGGACACGATGTTTTACCCAGGTTCGGGCCCTCTTGATGGAGGTAAAACCCTACGTCCTGCTTGATTAATATTGATTATATGGGTGTTACAAGAGTAGATCTACCACGAGATCAGAGAGGCTAAACCCTAGAAGCTAGCCTATGGTATGATTGTATGTTATGGTTGTTGTCCTACGGACTAAAACCCTTCGGTTTATATAGACACCGGAGAGGGTTAGGGTTACACAAGGTCGGTTACAAAGGAGGAGATATCCATATTCGTATTGCCTAGCTTGCCTTCCACGCCAATTAGAGTCCCATCCGGACACGAGACGAAGTCTTCAATCTTGTATCTTCATAGTCTAACAGTCCGGCCAATGGAGATAGTACGGCTGTCCGGAGACCCCCTAATCCAGGACTCCCTCACTCTCTAATATTTGCTCCTTTTCCAGCCCAGAATTCCAGCTGTCGGCATTCTCCCTCTTCGTGTAAACCTTGTAAAATAAGAGAGAATAGGCATAAGTATTGTGACATAATGTGTAATAACAGCCCATAATGCAATAAATATCGATATAAAAGAATGATGCAAAATGGTCGTATCAATCGTCGCTCGGCTCCTGATGGTGCCAGCGCCGGCAGCACCACGCCCCCGCTATTGCAGAGCGGCCACCTGGATGGCATGGGGGTGCGGTGAAGGCGCTCGAAGGCCAACGGCTCCGTCGGGTGCAACAACTTGGTCGACCCGTCCCGTGGGAGGCGCGTGCACTGCGGTCGCTCCCGTGGCGGGGGCGGCCGGAGGGAAGCGGTTCACCCCGGATCGAGCGCCATTGCTGCGGCTGTGCCCGTCGGCAGGAGGAGGGGCCACGAACGGAGTAACCCCCTCACCTGTACCTTGTGGACCATGGCCGTCGGGGCGTTGCTGATGTCGTTCTTCTCCGATGCCTTCCGCTCCTGCGTCGGCCGCGGGGGAAGTGGTGACGGTGTCGCCTGCTCCGACCACGTCCCCAGTAGAGTCCACGTCCTCGTGCACCTCCGCATCCCCTGTGGTACCAGAAGCCGCGGGCGGCGGAGCCTTTGAGGTGGATGGATGAGCCGAAGCATCAGATTTCTTCTTGGGCGCCATGGTTGGTGGCGCCGTCGAAGGTGAAGATGGTAATGAAGATGTTGCGCTGCACACACCTTCAGGATTGCGCAAGCGGTCCCGCTACCTGGCGTGCAAAGATGTCACGGGAAACCACGGCCACCTTGCTGGTTCAGTAGGGGGACGTCGCGTTGCACAAAGAGCAGACCGGCGTGGGGCAGTACGACAGAGATCACACAGGCAATTTTTACCCAGGTTCGGGCCGCCGTGAGGCATAAAATCCTACTCCTGGTTTGGTGGATTGATGGTGGAAGAGTGGTGGTGGAGCGTAGTACACTTGCCCAGCAGGGGAGGCAGTGACTACGCGCATATGGGTGTGAGTTATCCTACCTTCTCACGCCTTCTATGGTTGCTATGGGCCTCCTTTTATAGATTAAGGGGCTACCACAAAGGCAAAGTAGTCATTATGCACTGATAAGATAGCAAACAATGCTATCATACCTAACTCTACAGGCTGACATGGCACATTAAATGTGTCGCGCAACATCATGTCATTGGGTGCCCGGCAAGCCTTGCCGGGCTATCTTGCCAGCTTCATGCCTGCTTGCCTGACATGTCGCAGGACGGGTGTCATATGTAGGCATCTCTTGTAGAAAGAGGCCGCCATGTGGCAAATGGCTGCCACTTAGCCACTTCGTGGCTTGACACCGCACTGATTGACAACATGGGTCGTGGCAGAACGGTTGGGTGAGGTGGTTCTGCCTCCACGAGTCTCGGCAGGTCCTGCCGGGACACCTTGGACGTCTTCTTCCAGGGGTGGCCCCGTCCCTGTCGAGCTCGCCTGCCCGGCAGGGGAGGGCCATCCTCATGGTGGTACCTTGCTTCTCTGGCCTGCCCTTGGTCCTCTTTATTTAAATGTTGGTCCTTCGAAGTTCTTGGTTCCTTGTACTCTATCCTGGGTTGGTGCCTTGATCTTGTTCTCGTGCCTGTGCACAGTTTGGGCAACAGACCCAGGGTTTGTTGCACTAACAGACCAAAATACACCCATGAGACTTGGAGTTCAAGTTAGAAGAGCCATGATGCGGCGACAAGGGGGGCTCCCCCTACCTTGTGCCCCCCCCCCCCCCCGTGACTCCCCTGACCAATTTATTCCTCCTATATATTCACATATATTCCCGAACCTCCAGAAGCATCCACGAAAACACTTTTCCACCACCGCAACCTTCTGTTCCCGTGAGATCCCATCTTGGGGCCTTTTTCGGCATCCTGCCGGAGGGGGATTCGATCACGGAGGGCCTCTACATCAACTCTGTTGCCCTTCCTATCGGTTTCAAAACCGGCGGATCTCGGGTAGGGGGTCCCGAACTATGCGTCTAGGCCGGATGGTAACAGGAGGCAGGGGACACGATGTTTTACCCAGGTTCTGGCCCTCTTGATGGAGGTAAAATCCTACGTCCTGCTTGATTAATATTGATTATATGGGTGTTACAAGAGTAGATCTACCACGAGATCAGAGAGGCTAAACCCTAGAAGCTAGCCTATGGTATGACTGTCTGTTATGATTGTTGTCCTACGGACTAAAACCCTTTGGTTTATATAGACACTCGAGAGGGTTAGGGTTACAGAAGGTCGGTTACAAAGGAGGAGATATCCATATACGTATTGCCTAGCTTGCCTTCCACGCCAACTAGAGTCCTATCCGGACACGAGACGAAGTCTTCAATCTTGTATCTTCATAGTCTAACAGTCCGGCCAGTGGAGATAGTCCGGCCATCCGGAGACCCCCTAATCCAGGACTCCCTCAGTAGCCCCCGAACCAGGCTTCAATGACGATGAGTCCAGCGCGCAGTATTGTCTTCGGCATTGCAAGGCGGGTTCCTCTCCAAATTCTGTGTACCTGTCGAAATAATGTCCAGTTTCTTGTGAAGGTCTGTACTTCTTGGCTTCTACGCCCAATAATGGCAACTTTCCATGTGTCGAGCGAATGTGAAGAGCCAGGGTGTTTTCACATTTACGCCCCTAGCTGTGTGAATGGGCCGCCTATTTAAAAAGACGAGGATTCAGATCCAAATCACACCATCCTCCCTTGGCGAGCCTACATCGGAGCACACCCGACAGAAATCCATTCCATCATGGCCGGTCGACGCAGCTCCTCCTCTCGCACCCCTATCTCCAAGCCTGGAGATTGGGAGAAATGTTCCGACCCGCACAGCAAATTAGTGATGCTTCAGTCCAAGGGATTTCTTCCCCCAGCGTATCTGGTCCCGGTTCGAGCCGGGCTTGCCACTTATAATGGCGGAGAGCAAGCGGAGAGCCTTCCCAATCCCTCCAAGGGATAGCGGGTTTGCCTTGTCCCTTATTTGGTAAGAGGGCTCGGATTTCCAATTCATCCGTTTCTCCGGGGGCTCCTGGAGTTCTACAGCCTCCAGTTGCACAATCTTACGCCTGCCTCCCTGCTGCATATCGCGGGATTCGTAGCCCTTTGCGAGTTGCCTTTGGGATGTGAAGCTCATTTCGCTCTGTGGAAGAAGCTGTTCTGCCTTGTGCCCCGTTCTCAGAAGGGATCAATATACCAAGTGGGCGGAGCCGAAGTGTGGCATATTGCCGGGACCGGATACCTGTCCGGGACCCCGAAGAAGACGTCCGAAGACTGGCCTTCGGAATGGTTTTATATAGAGGACATCCCCCTCCCGGATCCTATTCGGATCGGCCTTCTTGAGTTCGACAATGCCCCTTTGAAGAAGCGCCGGAGCTGGCGTCCACGGAGCTCCCTGGAGGAAGATGACAGGGACATTCTTTACCTGATGAGCCGGATAAGTTTTTTAGCTCGATCCGGATTGACCATGACCGAGGTCATGGCCACATGCATCACGCGGGGGGTGCAGCCGCTTCAGTATAAGGCCACCCCATGTGGGATTTCAACGGGGAGGATGACGCCACCCGCCACGGCCGCGAAGGGCCGGGATCAGCTGCCGATCTAATAAAGATCTTATCCACTTTGTACAAGGGAGAAGAGGAGGAATTCCTTCGTGTCAACCCGCAGGGCGGATTTTCTATGTACAATCCTCCGAGCTGGGTAAGCGGAGACTTTTTATCGCCCATCCATTTCGTATTCCCGTAGTTAAGTATTTATTCTAGCGATTTCATCGCAGGAGCTGCGCCAGGCAGTAAAGGAGATAAACAGCCCTCCTCCACAATCCGAGGACCCTGGACGATCCCTTGACCCGGCCTCCCAGGATGATCCGGATATATCTGTGGAGCTGATCGATGGGGTATTTTACCAATGGAGTAATGACAATGCCTTGGTGGCCATTACGGCCAACTACCCTGGGCTAGTTCCAGCCTCACAGGTGACTGAGACCGAAGTCCCGGCACTTAAATAGGGATCCGTCCTTGTGCTTTTTGATTGCCGTATAAAAGCCGTGTTTTGCAGGGGAGGTCCTCGGGGCAGAAGGCCGAGCCCGTGGCAACTAGCCAACAAGGGGCCGTGAGGCCAGGAGGGCTGAAAAGACCCGCAGTCCGGATTGAGACGCCGGCGCAGCGGTATGGTGCGCCGTCTTTATTGCAAGCCATTATTCTCAGAGGCATACTAACGCCCATGCCTTCTTTTCAGGAAAAAGAGCGATTGCCGGACTATACCCGGAGAGGCTACCCATCGCGCCTCCACCAGCCACACTCCAAGGCCGGATTCGGAGGCGGGAACGAATATGAGGCGTGCACCGGGCGCTCCTCCGACAGAGCATGCAGACAAACTGTCCGCCACCAATTCCGAGGTGGAAAGTGCCATGAACCACAGGCGTCGCCGGACTGTTCTTCGTGACGCTTGTTTCTCCCAAGAGGCATTAGATGCCTTAATCTCGGGAGACGCGCACCTCCGTGCCGCTCAAAATGGTCTAGCCAGAGCCACGGAGCAGTATGTAAAAGACATACGGGTGAGAAAATTTGATGATTATATATATCAGTAGCCCCTAAGACTTGAAACAGTTAAGATAACTGATTTAAGGATCATTTGTTATGCAGGTTCTTTCAAAAAAGAATACTCAACTGTCCCAGGAGCTGGAAGAGTGCAAAGCCCAACTTCAGGCCGCACTAGCCGCGGCAGGGGAGCCCAAAGAGACCCCCTCTGGTAACATATCCTTCGAATGATAAGTATCATATTTAGAATGCGGCACATATGCCGATCTGACGATAAAATTGCAGATGACACCGGAGTAACTCCGGATAAGCAACAGCTCATACGCCAGTTGAAGGCCGGTGAGAGCGTGCTGATGAGGGTGAGGCAGGAGAAGAATGATCTCCAAGATGCCAACACCAAGCTAGGCGTGGAACTAAAAGATGTTCGTGCCCAACTGTCGGACTCTGTTAAGGAGAATCGGCGTCTTCGACGCGGCATATTTAGTAAGTGCTTGAACGAACTTTGAGAAAAAAAGAGTTCAGCAAGGAAGCTGGCTGACAGAGTTATGTCTGTAGGTATGCTAACAGGTCGTCCTGCCGAGGAGATTCCTGGTTCAACGGGTGATCTTCTTCCCGAACTCTCGCAGTTGCACAAACGAGTTCGGCAGGTGATGCAAGGCGTCGCCCAGGCCTTGTGGCCGTCCGTCTCCATACCCGAAGGCCTTGGAGAGCTTGCAGAAAAGCTGAAGGGAGCACGACGGCGCTTCCGATTATGGAAGATATCGGCCTGCCGTCAGGGTGCCAGGGAAGCCTGGGAAATGGTGAAGACACGGTACACGAAGGCTAACCTGAACCACATGGCCGAAGTCAGACCTGTGGCGCCTGATGGCAAGGAGATCCCTGTGAGTTTAGTGTACGGCCAAGTAGAATTGGCCGCAAAGTATTCCCAACAAGACAATAGACTAGACAGCCTATTGGATGGCATTGAAGAGGAATTCAACTAGTCGAATTGACTATGTAATTTTAAAGTGACATGTATGATGCCTTCTAGACGGATTGTAGATCGTTTGTCATGGCAGACCTTTTCGCTTCAACCTCGAGACCCGATATTCCGGAGTCTATCCGAATACCCTCTCAGTTATGTAAGAACCGGGGCATGCGAGGAGACCAGGCGTAGGGGTCATTAGTAGTTTATAAGACAAGTGCCCAACTAGTTATGTTATATTACATGGGTAGTAAGAAACATCTTGCAGAGAGAATAGTTCCGTTAAGGGTTCGTTTCCCTGGGTAGGCATGCCCTAAAGTGCATGTCCGGACTGCGACAAGAAGTGGAGAAAAAACATCTGGGGGTAGATATGGATAATAAATAAAAGTCATCTTTTGTTCACCGACCGAATATTCTCTTAAGAACGCTAGCTTTCGGCTTCACCCAGTCTGAGGTACACGTCCGGCTGACCCGGCGGTAACAATCGCAGAGGTGCTCCCCTTATGCCCTAGCCGAATTAACAGGAACGTAGGGCATAAATACAAGAGCCAGGCAACCCAGCTTGGCCAAAACTTAAGTCATATCGATGCATATAATGGTGAAAAAAGGTACATGCGGAAGTATAACACATGTGTTGGGCGTGAGGCCCAGGTAAATAATTTAAGCTTCTGTGAAAGAAGCCCCCTGGTATGAAGAGTGCGGCTAGCGCATCTGTGATGTATGAGTGAGGCACAAGGTGACCCTTGAAGGCCTAGAGAAATAAAAGAAAAAAAGAAAACAAGACAGATGATGCATATGCAAAAAATGGACAAAGGGAGGGGACTAACATAAAGTCTGGTGCTAGGCGTAGAATCTTCGGAGCCTGGCTGCATTCCATGGGTTCGGCTCGAGTCGACTGGTCGATGCATCCCGCAGTCGGTACGCTCCACCGGTCAGAACTTGGTCGATGATGAAGGGACCTTCCCATTTGGGCTCTAGCTTGTTCTTTTTCTTATCCGGCAGCCGTAGAACTAGTTCGCCAATGTGATAAGTTTTGGCCCGTACTTCTCTGCTTTGGTATCTGCGAGCATGTTACTGGTGAAATGCGGAACGGGCTTTGGCTACGTCGCGCTCTTCCTCCAAGGTGTCCAGACTATCCTGCCGATCGAGCTCGGCTTCTCTTTCTTCGTACATGCGCACTCGAGGTGAGTCATGAATTATGTCACAGGGCAGGACTGCCTCTGCGCCATACACCATAAAAAACGGTGTTTATCCGGTGCTACGATTCGGCGTGGTCCGCAGCCCCCAAAGTACGGAGTCGAGCTCCTCTACCCAGTGCGTGTCAGACTCCGTTAAGGAGCGCACTAATCTGGGTTTAATGCTGCTCATTATAAGACCATTTGCTCGTTCGACTTAACCGTTGGTTTGTGGGTGATAGACTGAAGCATAGTCGAGCTTGATGCCCATTTTGCTACACCAGAGTTTTACCTCATCAGCCGTGAAGTTTGTGCCGTTATCAGTGATGATGCTGTGGGGGACGCCATAACGGTGTACAACCCCGGATATGAAATCTATCACCGGTCCGGATTCGGCTGTTTTAACCGGTTTAGCCTCTATCCATTTGGTGAATTTATCCACCATGACCAATAAGTATTTTTTCTTGTGGGTTCCCCCTTTAAGGGGTCCAACCATGTCGAGCCCCCAGACCGCGAAGGGCCATGTAATGGGGATTGTTTGGAGGGCGGTGGGTGGCATGTGGCTTTGATTTGCAAAGAGCTGGCAACCGGCGCAACGTTGGACCAAGTCCTGTGCGTCTGCCCGGGACGTTGGCCAATAGAATCCTGTACGGAAGGCCTTGCTTACAAGAGCCCGGGCTGCGGCGTGATGACCGCCGAGTCCGGCGTGAATTTCTGCCAAAAGGTTCCGCCCTTCCTCTTCGAAGATGGACCTTTGAAGGACTCCGGTAGCACTTTTTTGTACAATTCTCCCTCATGGACCCTGAAGGCTTTGGATCGCCGCACTATGCAGTGTGCCTCATTTCGGTCCTCCGGAAGTTCCTGTCTAGTCAGGTAGGCCAGGAATGGTTCAGTCCACGGGGCAATAATGGCCATTATGTCGTGGGCTGATTGTGTTATTTCGGTGGCGGAGCCTCCGATTGTGTCAGAGAGTTTGGTATCGGGTATTTTGGCCAGGTCCAGACTGTTGGTACCGGTGTCCCCTTCCCATGCTACGGATGGCTTGAAAAGCCTTTCCAGAAATATGTTGGGAGGGACCGTGTCGCATTTTGCGCCAATGCGGGCGAGGATATCCGCCGCCTGATTGTTTTCCCGAGCCACATGGTAAAATTCGAGCCCCTTGAACCGATCTGACATTTTTAGGATGGCATTGCGATAAGCTGCCATTTTCGGATCCTTGGCATCAAAGTCTCCATTTATTTGGGATATCGCGAGGTTCGAATCCCCGCGCACCTCTAGGCGTTGAATGCCGATGGATACTGCCATCCGAAGACCATGTAGAAGGGCCTCATATTCGGCTGCGTTGTTGGAGTCCGTATACATTATCTGTAGTATGTATTGAATGGTGTCTCCTGTTGGGGACGTCAAAATGACGCCAGCCCCCAGACCAGCCAACATTTTGGAGCCGTCGAAGTGCATGATCCAGTTTGAATATGTGCTGTACTCTTTAGGGAGTTCGGCTTCCGTCCGTTCAGCGACGAAGTCAGCCAAAACTTGCGACTTAATAGCTCGCCGTGGTTTGTAGGTTATGTCGAACGGGAGGAGCTCAATGGCCCATTTGGCAATCCGGCCCGTCGCGTCACGGTTGTTTATAATATCGTTAAGTGGTACTTCCGAGGCTACCGTTATCGAACACTCTTGAAAGTAGTGTCGCAGCTTCCGGGATGCCATAAATACCGCGTATGCTATCTTTTGATAATGCGGGTACCGTGATTTGCATGGAGTAAGGATAGTGGACACATAGTAAACCGGCTTTTGAAGGGGGGATTTGTGTCCTTCCGCCTCTCGCTCGACGACGAGTACTGCGCTTACTACTTGATGAGTTGCCGCAATGTATAATAGCATTGGTTCGCCAATGTTTGGCGCGGCCAGGACCGGGTTTGTTGCCAATATGGCTTTTATTTCGTTGAGTCCGGCCGTGGCGGCGTCCGTCCACTCGAAGTGTTCGGTGCACCGGAGCAGGTGATAAAGGGGTAATGCCTTTTCTCCCAAGCGGGAGATAAAGCGGCTTAGAGCTGCCACGCATCCAGTCAATTTTTGTATTTGTTTGAGGTCTGTTGGGGTAGCCAACTATGACAACGCTCGGATTTTGGCCGGATTAGCTTCAATACCTCTACTGGAGACAATGAATCCCAGGAGCTTTACAGCTGGTACGCCGAAAATGCATTTTTCCGGATTGAGTTTGATGTCATATGCTCAGAGGTTGTCGAATGTGAGCCTCAAGTTGTCTACTAAAGTTTCGACATGCTTGGTTTTAACGACCACGTCATCTACGTATGCCTCCACTGTTTTGCCGATCTGGTTTGCCAGACATGTCTGAATCATGCGCTGATATGTTGCGCCGACGCTTTTTTACCCCAAAGGGCATTGTGTTGAAGCAGAATGGGCCATATGGTGTGATGAATGCCGTTGCGGCTTGGTCTGGCTCTGCCATTTTAATTTGATGGTAGCCGGAGTATGCGTCGAGGAAACACAATGAATCGTGTCCTGCGGTAGCATCGATGATTTGATCGATGCGGGGGAGGGGGAAGGGATCCTTTGGGCAGGCCTTGTTAAGGTCCTTAAAATCGACGCACAAGCGCCAAGATTTGTCCTTCTTTGGTACCGTCACCAGGTTTGCTAGTCAGTCCGGATGTTTTATGTCTCTGATGAATCTGGCCTCCAATAGCTTGGCTAGTTCCTCTCCCATGGCTTGTCTTTTAGGCTTGGAGAAACGTCGAAGAGCCTGCTTGACTGGCTTGAATCCTTTTAGGATATTTAGGCTGTGCTCAGCCATCCTGCGTGGGATTCCTGGCATGTCTGAAGGGTGCCAGGCGAAAATGTCCCAGTTCTCGCGTAGGAACTCTCGCAGTGCGGTGTCGACATCAGGGTTTAATTGTGCCCCGATGGAAGCTGTTTTTGTAGGGTCCGTTGGATGGACTTGGAATTTGACTATTTCGTCCGCCGATTTAAAGGAGGTGGACTTGGATCTTTTATCGAGTATCACGTCGTCCCTGTTCACCATGGAGCACAGCGCAGTTAGTTCTTCAGCCGCTAGGGCTTTGGATAGTGCCTCAAGGGCCAGTGCAGCTGTCTTATTTTCAGCGCGGAGTGCTATGTCCGGATCACTAACAAGAGTGATGATTCCGTTGGGCCCGGGCATTTTGAGCTTCATGTACCCGTAATGGGGTATGGCTTGGAAGATTGTAAACGCCTCCCGCCCTAATAGAGCGTGGTATCCGTTGCTGAACGGGGCCACCTGGAATGTAATTTCTTCGAACCTGTAATTGTCCGACGTGCTGAATACCACGTCTAGTGTGATTTTTCCGGCACAGCGTGCTTCCCGACTGGGGATGATTCCTCTAAAGGTTGTGCTACTTTGCTCAATGCGGCTCCAGTCTATTTCCATATTTTGAAGAGTTTCCTCATAGATGAGGTTTAATCCGCTGCCGCCGTCCATGAGTACCTTGGTGAGTAGAAAGCCGTCCACGATTGGACTGAGGACCAGTGCGGCCGGTGCTCGGGCTGTTCGGAATTTAGGTTCGTCACTGGCATTGAAGGTAATAGCCGTGTCACTCCAAGGATTTATTTCTGCTATGTGGCAGATTTCGGCCATGCTGCGGAGTGTTCGCTTGCGTCTATTATTTGACGCGAAGGTCTCAAAGACCGTTAACACCGTGTTGTTGTCAACGGGATGGTGTTCTGTGGTCTTTGGGAGGAGTAGATCCTCACCACTTTTGGCCACCTGCCGAAGTATCCAACATGCTCTAAGGCTGTGTGTTGGTATTGCATCCGCTGTACTATGAATTTTGCAGGGTCCATTGAGCCATCCCTCCAGTACGGTTCCTTGCCCCGTAGAGGGCTTTTGTTTTTTGGTAGTTAACCCAAGTGTATTGTGATAATGCACCCTTTTATTTCGGACTGGGTTTGTATTCAGGGCCAGATTATCCCAAAATTGTACTTCGGTTTTCCGGGCGCTTTCCATCGCACAGTACTTTCGTACTATGGACACCAAGTCGGCAAAGCGTGTGACTTCGCAATGACTTATGGCGCTGAGGATTCCCTTGTCCATGCAATTATTCCAGAAGAGTGCAATTGCGTCTTCCTCGCGGCAGTCCTTTATCCTGTTCATGACAAGGAGGAATCTGGCCCAGTAATGGTGTACTGTTTCTTCGGGCTCTTGCCTAATTTGGGATAGATCGCGTATGCTTGAGTAGGTGGGTGGAATTGAATCCGAATCCTCACCCCATCTGAGACTCAGGGGCCAAGGAGTTTCTGAACTCAAAAGTTTGGATTCTTGGATGTTTTCCGCTAAATCTAGCCCGGTGCCTGATTCTAGGTTCAGGCCTTGAGTGACGTCCTCCCCTTCGCGGGTATCCGGCTTGGAGGGATCAGGAATCCGGACATAGCTAGTCCTTAAGATAGATGAAGGGTTGCCGCATTGTTCCTCCACCACTGCAACGTGATGGGTGACCTGGGGAGAGTTGATCTCTCTCAGATCGGATTTAGGCCCAATTTGATCATAGTCTATAGCGACTCCCAGGGCGGCGATGCGATCCAAGAGCGCATTCAAGGAAGAGAGATCCATTGGATCTAACTGCTCGGCGAGTTCCGAGTTGACGTGAAGATTGCTTTCGATGACCCGAGAAGTCATCGTCGACGCTGTGGCCGAACGGGCGGTCAGAAGAAAACCACCTAGCCGGAGAGTTTGGCCGATAGCCAAAGCTCCCTCAGTGATAGTGCCGTCTTTAAAGACGGGATGAGACATCCTTCCTGATGACGACGGCACAGCGGAACTCTCAATGAAAGCACCAATGTCGGTGTCAAAACCGGCGAATCTCGGGTAGGGGGTCCCGAACTGTGCGTCTAGGCCGGATGGTAACAGGAGGCAGGGGACACGATGTTTTACCCAGGTTCGGGCCCTCTTGATGGAGGTAAAACCCTACGTCCTGCTTGATTAATATTGATGATATGGGTGTTACAAGAGTAGATCTACCACGAGATCAGAGAGGCTAAACCCTAGAAGCTAGCCTATGGTATGACTGTCTGTTATGATTGTTGTCCTACAGACTAAAATCCTTTGGTTTATATAGACACCGGAGAGGGTTAGGGTTACACAAGGTCGGTTACAAAGGAGGATATATCCATATACGTATTGCCTATCTTGCCTTCCACGCCAAGTAGAGTCCTATCCGGACACGAGACAAAGTCTTCAATCTTGTATCTTCATAGTCTAACAGTCCGGTCAGTGGAGATAGTCCAGCTGTCCGGAGACCCCCTAATCCAGGACTCCCTCACTTGCGATGAAGCGTGAGTAGTTTACCTCAGACCTACCGGTCCATAGCTAGTATCTAGATGGCTTCTTCTCTCTCTTCGATTCTCAATACCATGTTCTCCTCGATGTTCTTGGAGATCCATCCGATGTAATATTATTTTGCAATGTGTTTGTCGAGATCTGATGAATTGTGGGTTTATGAGATTATCTATGAATATTATTTGAATCTTCTCTGAATTCTTATATGCATGAATTGATATCTTTGTAATTCTCTTCGAAATATCGGTTTAGTTTGGCAAACTAGATTGGTTTTTCTAGCAATGGGAGAAGTGCTTAGCTTTGGGTTCAATATTGTAGTGTCCTCACCTAGTGACAAAGTAGGGGTAGCGAGGCAAGTATTGTACTGTTGCCATTGAGGATAAAAAGATGGGGTTTGCATGATATTGCTTGAGGTTATTCCTCTACATCATGTCATCTTACTTAAAGTGTTACTCTGTTCTTCATGAACTTAATACTCTAGATGCAGGCAGGAGTCGGTCAATGTGTGGAGTAATAGTAGTACATGTAGGGAGGAGTCGGTCTACTTGACATAGACATGATGCCTATATTACATAACCATTGCATTGGATATTGTCGTAACTTTGCGCTTTTCTATCAATTGCTCGACAGTAATTTGTTCACGCACCGTATTATTTGCCTTCAGGAGAGAAGCCTCTAGTGAAACCTATGGCCCCGAGGTCTATTTTCCATCATATTAGTTTCCGATCTACTATTTTGCAATCTTTTATTTTCAGATCTATAAACCAAAAAACCCAAAAATATTTTATCTTTCGTTCAGTTTTATTTATCTATCTCTATTAGATCTCACTTTTGCAAGTGACTGTGAAGGGATTGACAACCCCTTTATCGCATTGGGTGCAAGTGCTTGCTTGTTTGTGTAGGTATTGGTGATTTGTGCGTTATTCTCCAAATGGATTGATACCTTGGTTCTTAACTGAGGGAGGGAAATACTTATCTCTACTGTGCTGCATCACCCTTTCCTCATCAAGGAAAAACCAACGCAAGCTTAAGAAGTAGCAGCGGGGTCCTCTGGGACAGCACGTCCCTGATCACCCAGATGACCAGGGGAGGCGCAGAATGTTATGCGCCCCCGCTCTTAACCAGATCGGTTGGCGGAGAAGTGCCCTCCGAGATTTGATCAGTGGGGAGTTCACGCGGCGGGGTGCAACACTAGAAAGTATACACTTTGAGTGACGGGCTGGTTAGAACGGCCCCCGGATAGTCTTCAGATTCTCACCTTTCAGCGCGGGGCTTGACCCTGGAAACCCTCTCCGGGGTCTTCTCGGAGGTCGCGGACTCCTCATCGGAGTCCGAATTATCATCAAGCATGACCAGTTTGCCCCTGCACCTCTTCTTCGAAGCTGGGGAAGGATGCTCTCCTTCGACGTCGGCCAACGCCGCTCTCTTCCTGGTGCGGGAGGAATTGCTCTCCTCCTCCTCTTCTTCTTCCTGCTCCCCTCCTATGCAAAGGGGCATGGGTGTCCCCGGACTTAGTGTGTGGAGGGACTCATGGGGAGAGGCCCTCTCTGGCCTCCCCTATGGGGTTCTTTCTATTCTCCTCCTTTTTCACTGGCGCCTTGTAAGGCGCCACTATCAGTAGCTCTTCCAGGGGAGCTGACATGGGGTCTTCAGGTAGTGGGGCTGGACTATCCATTCGCACGGCCTTCTTGAGCCAGCCCTGGGAAAATAAGAGGGAGGAGCTGAGAACCATGGTGGGAATGCAAATGTCCGGACATAAAGAGAATGGTATTACATTACCTCCTTAGGGGGCTTCTTGGTGTCTGCTACCTCTTGAGCACTGTGTTGGTTTTCCCTTGAAGAGGAAAGGGTGGTGCAGTAAAGCAGCGTAAGTATTTCCCTCAGTTTTTGAGAACCAAGGTATCAATCCAGTAGGAGACCATGCGCGAGTCACCTCGTACCTACACAAACAAATAATAACCTCGCAACCAACGCGATAAAGGGGTTGTCAATCCCTTCACGGCCACTTACAAGAGTGAGATCTGATAGAGATGATAATAATAAGATAATTTTTTTGGTGTTTTTATGATATAGATTGAAAGTAAAAGATAGCAAAATAAAGTAGATTGGAAACTTGTATGATGGAAAATAGACCCGGGGGCCATAGGTTTCACTAGTGCCTTCTCTCAAGATAGCATAAGTATTACAGTGGGTGAACAAATTACTGTCGAGAAATTGATAGAAAAGCGAATAATTATGAGAATATCTAGGTATGATCATGTATATAGGCATCACGTCCGTGACAAGTAGACCGAAACGATTCTGCATCTACTACTATTACTCCACACATCGACCGCTATCCAGCATGCATCTAGAGTATTAAGTTCATAAGAACAGAGTAACGCCTTAAGCAAGATGACATGATGTAGAGGGATAAACTCATGCAATATGGTATAAACTCCATCTTTTTATCCTCGATGGCAACAATACAATATGTGTCGTTTCCCTTTCTGTCACTATGATCGAGCACCACAAGGTTGAACCCAAAGCTAAGCACTTCTCCCATTGCAAGAAAGATCAATCTAGTAGGCCAAACCAAACTGATAATTCGAAGAGACTTGCAAAGATAAACTAATCATACATAAAAGAATTCAGAGAAGATTCAAATATTGTTCATAGATAAACTTGATCATAAACCCACAATTCATCGGATCTCGACAAACACAACGGAAAAGAAGATTACATCGAATAGATCTCCAAGAGAATCGAGGAGAACTTTGTATTGAGATCCAAAGAGAGAGAAGAAGTCATCTAGCTACTAGCTATGGACCTGAAGGTCTGAAGTACACTACTCACACATCATCGGAGGGGCCACGGAGTTGATGTAGAGGCCCTCCGTGATCGATGCCCCCTCCGGCGGAGCTCTGGAAAAGGCCCCAAGATGGGATCTCTTGGGTACAGAAGGTTGCGGCGGTGGAAATAGGGTTTCGTGGTGCTCCTGGATGTTTGCGGGGTACATGGATATATATATATAGGAGGAAGAAGTAGGTCGGTGGAGCAACGAGGGGCCCACGAGGGTGGAGGGCGCGCCCAGGGTGGTAGGCGCGCCCCTGCCTCTTGTTCGCCTCGTTGATTGCTTGATGTCCACTCCAAGTCCTCTGGGTCACGTTTGTTCCAAAAATCACGTTCCCAAAGGTTTCATTTCGTTTGGACTCTGTTTGATATTCCTTTTCTACGAAACACTGAAATAGGCAAAAAAAACAGCAATTTGGGCTGGGCCTCCGGTTAATAGGTTAGTCCAAAAAATAATATAAAAGTGTAAAAATAAGCCCGTTAACATCCAAAATAGATAATATAATAGCATGGAACAATCCAAAATTATATATACGTTGGAGACGTATCAGCATCCCCAAGCTTAATTCCTACTTGTCCTCGAGTAGGTAAATGATAAAAACAGAATTTTTCATGTGGAATGTTTCCTAACACATTTCTCAATGTAATTTTTATTTATTGTGGCATGAATATTAAGATCCGGAAGATTCAAGATAAAAGTTTCATATTGACATAAAAATAGTAATACTTCAAGCATACTAACTAAGCAATCATGTCTTCTCAAAATAACATGGTCAAAGAAAGTTCATCCCTACAAAATCATATAGTTTGGTCATGCTCCATTTTTTTCACACAAGAATGCTCTCATCATGCACAACCCCGATGACAAGCCAAGCAATTGTTTCATACTTTAGTAATCTCAAACATTTTTCAACTTTCACGCAATACATGAGCGTGAGCCATGGATATAGCACTATGGGTGGAATAGAATATAATTAAAGGGGGTTATGTGGAGAAGAAAAAAAGGAGCAAGTCTCACATCGACGCGGCTAATCAATGGGCTAGGGCGATGCCCATCAATTGATGTCAATGCAAGGAGTAGGGATTGCCATGCAACGGATGCACTAGAGCTATAAATGTATGAAAGCTCAACAAAAGAAACTAAGTGGGTGTGCATCCAACTTGCTTGCTCACGAAGACCTAGGGTACTTGAGGAGGCCCATTGTTGGAATATACAAGACAAGTTATATAATGAAAAATTCCAACTAGTATTTGAAAATGACAAAACAAGAGACTCTCTATCATAAAGATCATGGTGCTACTTTGAAGCACAAGTGTGGAAAAAGGATAGTAGCATTGCCCCATTTTATTTTCTTTTTTTCCTTTTTTTGGGCCTTCTTTTTTTGGCATTTCTCTTTTTTTGGGGACAATGCTCTATTAAGGATGATCATCACACTTCTATTTATTTACAACTCAATGATTACAACTCGATACTAGAACAAGATATGACTCTATATGAATGCCTCCGATGGTGTACCGGGATGTGCAATGACTCATGAGTGACATGTATGAAAGAATTATGAATGGTGGCTTTGCCACAAGTACGATGTCAACTACATGATCATGCAAGGCAATATTACAATGATGATGCGTGTCATAATAAACGGAACGGTGGAAAGTTGCATGGCAATATATCTCGGAATGGCTATGGAAATGCCATAATAGGTAGGTATGGTGGCTATTTTGAGGAAGATATAAGGAGGTTTATGTGTGATAGAGCATATCGTATCACGGGGTTTGGATGCACCGGTGAAGTTTGCACCAACACTCAAGGTGAGAAAGGGCAATGCACGGTACCGAAGAGGCTAGCAATGATGGAAGGGTGAGAGTGCATATAATCCATGGACTCAACATTAGTCATAAAGAAATCACATACTTATTGCAAAAATCTACAAGTCATCAAAAACCAATTACTGCGTGCATGCTCCTAGGGGGATAGATTGGTAGGAAAAGACCATCGCTCGTCCCCGACCGCCACTCATAAGGAAGACAATCAAATAACACCTCATGTTTCAAATTTGTTACACAACGTTTACCATACGTGCATGCTACGAGACTTGCAAACTTCAACACAAGTATTTCTCAAATTCACAACTACTCAACTAGCACAACTTTAATATCACTATCTCCATATCTCAAAACAATCATCAAGTATCAAACTTTTCTTAGTACCCAATGCACTTATATGAAAGTTTTTTTATTATGCCTAAAATAAATTGCCATGTTGTTTTAAAGGACTCTCAAAATAATATAAGTGAAGCATGAGAGATCAATTATTTCTGTAAAATAAAACAACCACCGTGCTCTAAATGATATAAGTGAAGTACTAGAGCAAAAACTATATAGCTCAAAAGATATAAGTGAAGCACATAGAGTATTCTAATAAATTCCAATTCATGTGTGTCTCTCTCAAAAGGTGTGTACAGCAAGTATGATTGTGGTAAACTAAAAGGCAAAGACTCAAATCATACAAGACGCTCCAAGCAAAACACATATAATGTGGCGAATAAAAATATAGCTCCAAGTAAAGTTACCGATAGACGAAGACGAAAGAGGGGATGCCTTCCGGGGCATCCCCAAGCTTAGGATTTTTGGTGTCCTTGTATTTTACCTTGGGGTTACTTGGGAATCCCCAAGCTTAGTCTCTTGCCACTCCTTGTTCCATAATCCATTAAATCTTTACCCAAAACTTGAAAACTTCACAACACAAAACTTAACAAGAGAATCTCGTGAGCTCCGTTAGCGAAATAAAACAAAACACCACTTCAAGGTACTGTAATGAACTCATTCTTTATTTATATTGGTGTTAAACCTACTGTATTCCAACTTATCTATGGTTATAAACTCTATTACTATCCATAGATTCATCAAAATAAGCAAACAACACACGAAAAACAGAATCTGTCAAAAACAGAACAGTCTGTAGTGATCTGCAGGTTTCACATACTTATGGAACCCCAAAAATTCTAAACTAAACTTCTGGGCGTGAGTAATTTATCTATAAATCATCTTCAAAAAGAATTAACTAAATATCACACTCCAGTAAAAAATGGCAGCAATTCTCGCGAGCGCTAAAGTTTCTGTTTATTACAGCAAGATCAAAAGGACTTTCCCCAAGTCTTCCCAACGGTTCTACTTGGCACAAACACAAATTAAACACAAAAAACACAACCAAAAAAGAGGCTAGATAAATTATCTATTACTAAACAGGAGCAAAAATCAAGGAATAAAAATAAAATTGGGTTACCTCCCAACAAGCGCTATCGTTTAACGCCTCTAGCTAGGCATAAAAGCGAGGATAGATCTAGGTATTGCCATCTTTTAATTTTTTAGCGGAGTCATGCTCGAATCCGGGAGGTTCTTTACGTTTCCCTTAATATTAGGAAATTTTTAGATCTAACGAGTCCAACCGCTTATTACAAAGAGTGATCAACATATTCATGCAGTGAAGATTCCCGCTAACACTCTTAAGAGGTTCAAGAGATTTTTGTAATATTTTTGTTACTTCGCAAATTTTCTCAAAAACTTGGGTTTCTTCCTGGGTATGATGAGGCCCCTTTTTTTGAGGTAGTGTCCCCACTATTCCCTCTATAATTTCATGCGCAATACTGGGATCAACTTCGATAAAATTTCCTTTGGCAACGCAGTCCAAGAGTTGTCTATGGGACATATTTAGTCCAACATAAAAATTGCGAAGCAAAATCCTAAAATTCACCTCTAGGGTGCAATTACGATAAGATTCCATCATCCTAGACCAAGCACCTTTTAAGTTTTCTCCTTGTCTTTGTTTGAAGTGAAGAACCTCAAACTCGGGAGATAAAGGAGCGGATAAAGGACTAGCCATAACGACGAAGCAAGCGGAAAAGAGGCGAACGGAAAGAAAGGGAGAAAGGAAAAGGAGGGCGAATAAAACGGCAAGGGTGAAGTGGGGATGAGGAAAATGAGAGGCAAATGGCAAATAATGTAATGCGAAGGATAAGAGTTGTGATGGGTACTTGGTATGTCTTGACTTGGCGTAGATCTCCCCGGCAACGGCGCCAGAAATCCTTCTTGCTACCTCTTGAGCACTGCGTTGGTTTTCCCTTGAAGAGGAAAGGGTGGTGCAGTAAAGCAGCGTAAGTATTTCCCTCGGTTTTTGAGAACCAAGGTATCAATCTAGTAGGAGACCACGCGCGAGTCACCTCGTACCTACACAAACAAATAAGAACCTCGCAACCAACGCGATAAAGGGGTTGTCAATCCCTTCACGGCCACTTGCAAGAGTGAGATCTGATAGAGATGATAATAATAAGATAATTTTTTTGGTGTTTTTATGATATAGATTGAAAGTAAAAGATAGCAAAATAAAGTTGATTGGAAACTTGTATGATGGAAAATAGACCCGGGGGCCATAGGTTTCACTAGTGCCTTCTCTCAAGATAGCATAAGTATTACGGTGGGTGAACAAATTACTGTCGAGCAACTGATAGAAAAGCGAATAATTATGAGAATATCTAGGTATGATCATGTATATAGGCATCATGTCCGTGACAAGTAGACCGAAACGATTCTGCATCTACTACTATTACTCCACGCATTGACCGCTATCCAGCATGCATCTAGAGTATTAAGTTCATAAGAACAGAGTAACGCCTTAAGCAAGATTACATGATGTAGAGGGATAAACTCATGCAATATGATATAAAACCCATCTTTTTATCCACGATGGCAACAATATAATACGTGTCGTTTCCCTTTCTGTCACTATGATCGAGCACCGCAAGATTGAACCCAAAGCTAAGCACTTCTCTCATTGCAAGAAAAAGATCAATCTAGTAGGCCAAACCAAACTGATAATTCAAAGAGACTTGCAAAGATAAACCAATCAAACATAAAAGAATTCAGAGAAGATTCAAATATTGTTCATAGATAAACTTGATCATAAACCCAAAATTCATCGAATCTCGACAAACACACCGCAAAAGAAGATTACATCGAATAGATCTCCAAGAGAATCAAGGAGAACTTTGTATTGAGATCCAAAGAGAGACAAGAAGCCGTCTAGCTACTAGCTATGGACCCGAAGGTCTGAAGTAGACTACTCACACATCATCAGAGGGGCCATGGAGTTGATGTAGAAGCCCTCTATGATCAATGCCCCCTCCGGCGGAGCTCCGAAAAAGGCCCCAAGATGGGATCTCTTGTGTACAGAAGGTTGCGGCGGTGGAAATAGGGTTTCGTGGTGATCCTGGATGTTTGCGGGGTACATGGATATATATAGGAGGAAGAAGTAGGTCGGTGGAGCAACGAGGGGCCCACGAGGGTAGAGGGCGCACCCAGGGAGGGTAGGCGCGCCCCCTACCTCGTGGCCACCTCGTTGATTGCTTGATGTCCACTCCAAGTCCTCTGGATCACGGTTGTTCCAAAAATCACGTTCCCGGAGGTTTCATTCCGTTTGGACTCTGTTTGATATTCCTTTTCTACGAAACATTGAAATAGGCAAAATACAGCAATTTGGGCTGGGCCTCCGGTTAATAGGTTAGTCCCAAAAATAATATAAAAGTGTAAAAATAAGCCCATTAACATCCAAAATAGATAATATAATAGCATGGAACAATCAAAAATTATAGATACATTGGAGACGTATCAGTGTCAAGGCTGATATCCTCATTCTCGCCTGGCCAAGTCTTCTGCAGCTTGAACAGCGCCCTCCACAGCTTCTCGTGGGTGGTGCCATGGAAGTACTGCATGGTGCGGTGGTCTTCAGGCTTCCAGGCCACATTGGGATGGCCCGATGTTGGCAAGGCACCAAACTGCGATGGAGCATGATCTGGACCACGTTGGTCAGTGTGGCCCCGCCTCTATCATATTGGCGACACGTTTTTTTAGTGCCTTCACCTTGGAGGTAGACTCCCAATCAAGGCCTTTCTTGGTCCACGAGGTTAATCTCACAAGGGGGTCCGGATCTGAATTCCGGAGCAGCTGCTCGGGTCGCCTCATGGGGCTCAGTGATGTAGGACTATTCTTTTTGCCAGATCTTTACCGTGTCCACAAACACGCCCCCCGACCAGCCAAGTCGGGTGAGCCTGCTCACCATGGCGCCCCCGCAATCCGCATGCTAGCCGTCGACGATCTTCGGCTTGACAGTAAAATCCTTCAGCCATAGGCTGAAGTGCGTCTGGACCCGAAGAAAGGCCTCAAATATGGTGATGAAGGCTGAGATATGGAGAAAAGAGTTTGAAGCCAGGTCGTGGAAGTCAAGCCGTAGTAAAACATCAACCCTCGAACGAACGGGTGGAGTGGGAAACCCAGCCCCCGGACGAAGTGGGGAATGAACACCACCCGTTCGCCAGTGCGGGGCGTCGGCATGACCTGGCCCTCCTTAGGGGCCCGATGAGCGATGTTGGGGGAAAGGAAGCCCGCTTGCTTCAGGTCCTCGATGTCTTTGTTAGTGACACACGAGGCCTCCCATTTGCCCTTCACTCTAGATCTGGCCATTGCTGAGCTCGGGGGGAGATCTTTGAGGAAAGCTGGATCGGGGGCTTGAGCTCTGTGGATTGGGAAGGGCTACGACGAAAGGAAGGAGAAGGCATGAGGAGATTACTGCGGCAGGTCTCTTCTTATAAGCAATTGTGATACTAGGAGTCCTTCAAATGCGCCACTGGCCTCGCCACTTCCTGATGTATCTGAAGTGTCATGCACTGATGGATATGGGGTATAATTGATAAAATCCCTTAAAGAACGGAACACAATGTCCACTTCAATCGGACGTGTCGATGGAGATGTTGCCTCGAGCCGCGCATCGAGTCCTCATAATGCTTCGGTGTTTATGACCGGCCGCGACCCTTCACCAAAAGTTTTTAGTCAAAAATATTGTTCACACTTGAACAGTTGGCCTTCAAGGCTAAGTAAAATCGATAGTTAGGAATCTGGACATGACTCGACGCGTAGCCGAATTAGATCGAGCACCGTTTGAAGATCTGACTGGAGAAAGATTGTTCCGAATACTCAGAAGAAAGGGAACTCGCCTACAAGCCGAAGTTTGCAGTCATGGGAGTTACAGGGAGCCGGATTTGAAGACTAGTTCGAGGGCTACTGAGGGAGTCCTAAACTAGGCAGTCCTCGGGTTGCCGACCTATCTCTCATAGTCCGGACTATTGGGCTGCACTGTATCCGGACCGAAGACCTTTTGTGTCTTGGTGTGTACTCCACGTCAATATGGAATATTCGGCATTCCTTTGATGTTACCGACTATATGTAAACCCTAGTACCCATGGTGTCTATATAAACCAGGGGGTCTAGTCTGTAGAGGCTAGAAGAACAATCGCTATCCTACTAGTTAGGGTTTAGTTTGTCTGATCTCGTGGTAGATCAACTCTATAATCCCCGTATACACAAGCAATATAATCAAGCAGGACGTAGGGTTTTACCTCTAGAGAGGGCCCGAACCTGGGTAAATATCATGTCATGCGTCCCTTGTTCCCCATCGATCTAAGATCCACAATTCAGGACCCCCTACCCGAGATCCGCCGGTTTTGACACCAACAACAAGCGCCATCCTCAGCATTGCCACTAGCAATTCATACCCAATCCTTTGTTGAATGATCAATACAAGGCATGTGAGTGGTTAGTAATCCAACTCCTCTTTCCCTCAGAGAAAAACTCAAAAGCCAATCTATCGTGTGAAGAGTGCAGTAACAAAGAACACAAAAATTTGGCTAAAAGTGTGCAAAGTTGCAAATGAATCAAGGCTACAATTAAAAATGTGCTAGATTTTGTAGAGGTAAAGGTATGTGCTTGTCTTTGTTGAGAATGTCTAGTTGAGTCATGTTTGCCTACTTCCCAGATCAAAAGGACTTGGTATACCCTTTCACAAGTTGATTTTTCTCATTGCCTACTTGCCTTGTCACTAGGAAAAAATGACAATTTATCCAGTGTGGAGCAGAGGCATTCATTGTAGCCTATTGCTACGTCTTGAGCTTGCGTTGGTTTTCCCCGAAGAGGAAGGGATGATGCAGCAGAGTAGCGTAAGTATTTCCCTCAGTTTTTGACAACCAAGGTATCAATCCAGTAGGAGGCTATGCTCAACTCCCTCGTACCTGCACAAAACGATAGCTACTCGCAACCAACGCGATTAGGGGTTCTCAAGCCCTTCACGGTCACTTGCGAGAGTGAGATCTGATAGATAGAATATTTTTGGTATTTTTGGTATAAAGATGCAAAGTAAAAAGTAAAGGCGAAGTAAATAGCAAAACAATATTAAAGTGATGGAGATTGATATGATGAGAATAGACCCGGGGGGCATAGGTTTCACTAGTGGCTTCTCTCAAGAGCATAAGTATTCTACGGTGGGTGAACAAATTACTATTGAGCAATTGACAGAATTGAGCATAATTATGAGAATATCTAGGCATGATCATGTATATAGGCATCACGTCCATGACAAGTAGACTGAAACGATTCTGCATCTACTACTATTACTCCACTCATCGACCGCTATCCAGCATGCATCTAGAGTATTAAGTTAAAAACAGAGTAACACCTTAAGCAAGATGACATGATGTAGAGAGATAAATTCATGCAATATGAAATAAACCCCATCTTGTTATCCTCAATGGCAATGATGCAATACGTGCCTTGCTGCCCCTTCTATCACTGGGAAAGGACACCGCAAGATCGAACCCAAAGCTAAGCACTTCTCCCATGGCAAGAACTACCAATCTAGTTGGCCAAACCAAATGGATAATTCAAAGAGACTTGCAAAGATAACCAATCATACATAAAAGAATTCAGAGAAGATTCAAATATTATTCATAGATAGACTTGATCATAAACACACAATTCATCGATCTCAATAAACACACCGCAAAAAGAAGATTACATCGAATAGATCTCCACGAGAGAGGGGGAGAACTTTGTATTGAGATTCAAAGAGAGAGAAGAAGCCATCTAGCTACTAACTATGGACCCGAAGGTCTGAGGTAAACTACTCACACTTCATCGGAGAGGCTAGGATGATGTAGAAGCCCTCCGTGATGACGGCCCTCTTCCGGCGGAGCTCCGGAATAGGCCCCAAGAAGGGATCTCGTGGATACGGAAAGTTGCGGTGGTGGAATTAGGTTTTTGGCTCCTGTTCTGATCGTTTGGGGGTACGTGTGTATATATAGGAGGAAGAAGTACGCCGGAGGAGCAACGAGGGGTCCACGA
Organism: Triticum urartu; assembly: GCF_056163025.1. Taxonomy (NCBI): domain Eukaryota; kingdom Viridiplantae; phylum Streptophyta; class Magnoliopsida; order Poales; family Poaceae; genus Triticum; species Triticum urartu. The sequence goes on from NC_141877.1 coordinate 276,933,919, forward strand.
GGTAGGGGGCTTGCCCTAGCGGGGCGCCCCCACCCTTGTGACCGCCTCTTTTGTTCCTTGGAGCAGGGTCCAAGTCTCCTGGATCATGTTCGGTGAGAAAATCACGTTCCCGAAGATTTTATTCTGTTTGGACGCCGTTTCTGTTTCTCCGAAACACTGAAATAGGCAAAAAAACAGCAATTCTGGGTTGGGCCTCCGGTTAATAGGTTAGTCCCAAAAATAATATAAAGTGGAAAATAAAGCCCAATATAGTCCAAAACAGTAGATAATATAGCATGGAGCAATCAAAAATTATAGATACGTTGGAGACGTATCAGGCATCCCCAAGCTTAATTCCTGCTCGTCCTCGAGTAGGTAAATGATAAAAAGAGAATTTTTGACGCGGAGTGCTTCTTGGCATAATTTCAATATAAATCTTCTTAATTATGGTATGAATATTCAGATTAGAAAGATTCAAGACAAAAGTTTATATTGACATAGAAATAATAATACTTCAAGCATACTAACAAAGCAATTATGTCTTCTCAAAATAAAATGGCCAAAGAAAGTTATCCCTACAAAATCATATAGTCTGGCTATGCTCTCTCTTCACCACACAAAATATTTAAATCATGCACAAGCCCCCATGACAAGCCAAGCAATTGTTTTATACTCTAACTTTTTCAAAAAAAAATCAATCTTCACGCAATAGATGAGCGTGAGCCATGGACATAGCACTATAGGTGGAATAGAATGGTCGTTGTGGAGAAGACAAAAATGGAGAATATAGTCTCACATCAACTAGGCATATCAACAGGCTATGGAGATGCCATCAATAGATATCAATGTGAGTGAGTAGGGATTGCCATGCAACGGATGCACTAGAGCTATAAGTATATGAAAGCTCAAAAAGAAACTAAGTGGGTGTGCATCCAACTTGCTTGCTCATGAAGACCTAGGGCAATTTGAGGAAGCCCATCGTTGGAATATACAAGCCAAGTTCTATAATGTAAATTTCCCACTAGTATATGAAAGTGATAACATGAGCGACTCTCTACTATGAAGATCATGGTGCTACTTTGAAGCACAAGTGTGGTAAAAGGATAGTAACATTGTCCCTTCTCTCTTTTTCTCTCATTTTTTATTATATATTTTATTATGGCCTTTCTCTTTTTTTATTTGGGCTTCTTTGGCCTATTTTTTTATTTTTCGTCCGGAGTCTCATCCCGACTTGTGGGGGAATCATAGTCTCCATCATTCTTTCCTCACTGGGACAATGCTCTAATAATGATGATCATCACACTTTTATTTTTCTTACAACTCAACAATTACAACTCGATACTTAGAACAAAGTATGACTCTATATGAATGCCTCCGGCGGTGTACCGGGATATGTAATGAATCAAGAGTGACAAGTATGAAAATTATGAACGGTGGCTTTGCCACAAATACTATGTCAACTACATGATCATGCTAAGCAATATGACAATGATGGATGTGTCATGATGAACTAGATGATGGAAAGTTGCATGGCAATATATCTCGGAATGGCTATGGAAATGCCATAATAGGTAGGTATGGTGGCTGTTTTGAGGAAGGTATATGGTAGGTGTATGATACCGGCGAAAGTTGCACGGTATTAGAGAGGCTAGCAAGGGTGGAAGGGTGAGAGTGCGTATGATCCATGGACTCAACATTAGTCATAAAGAACTCATATACTTATTGCAAAAATCTAGAAGTTATCAAAGCAAAGTACTACGCGCATGCTCCTAGGGGGACAGATTGGTAGGAAAAGACCATCGCTCGTCCCCGACCGCCACTCATAAGGAAGACAATCAATAAATAAATCATGCTCCGACTTCATCACATAACGGTTCACCATACGTGCATGCTACAGGAATCACAAACTTCCACACAAGTATTCTTTAAATTCACAACCACTCCACTAGCATGACTTTAATATTATCACTTCCATATCTTAAAACAATTATCATGCTTCAATCTTTTCTTAGTATTCAACACACTCAAAAGAAAGTTTCACAAATCTTGAATACCAAGCATATTATTATTAAGAAAATTACCATGCTATTAAGAGACTCTCAAAATAATTTAAGTGAATCATGAGAGATCAATAATTTCTTTAAAACAAATCCACCACCGTGCTCTAAAAGATCTAAGTGAAGCACATAGAGCAAAATTATAACACTCAAAGGATATAAGTGAAGCACATAGAGTATTCTATCAAATTTTTAATTCATGTATGGCTCTATCAAAAGGTGTGTATAGCAAGGATGATTGTGGCATACTAACAAACAAAGACACAAATAATACAATACGCTCCAAGCAAAACACATATCATGTTGGTGAATAAAAATATAGCTCCAAGTAAAGTTACCAATGGAAGTGGACGAAAGAGGGGATGCCTTCCGGGGCATCCCCAAGCTTTGACTTTTTGGTGTCCTTGGATTATCTTGGGGGTGCAATGGGCATCACCAAGCTTAGGCTCTTGCCACTCCTTGTTCCATAATCCATCAAATTCTTACCCAAAACTTGAAAACTTCACAACACAAAACTCAAAATAGAAAACTCGTGAGCTCTGTTAGCGAAAGAAAACAAAAGCCCACTTCAAGGTACTGTAATGAACTCATTCTTTATTTATATTGGTGTTAAACCTAATGTATTCCAACTTCTCTATGGATTATAAACTATTTTACTAGCCATAGATTCATCAAAATAAGCAAACAACACACGAAAAACAGAATCTGTAAAAACAGAACAGTCTGTAGTAATCTGTAGCTAGCGCAAGATCTGGAACCCCAAAAATTCTAAAATAAATTTCTGGACGTGAGGAATTTATCTATTAATCATATTCAAAAATAATTAACTAAATAGCGCTCTTCAAATAAAAATTTCAGCAGTTCTCGTGAGCGCTAAAGTTTCTGTTTTTTACAGCAAGTTCAACAAGACTTTCCCCAAGTCTTCCCAACGGTTCTACTTGGCACAAACACTAATTAAACACAAAAAACACAACCAAAACAGAGGCTATATAATTTATTTATGACTAAACAGGAGCAAAAAGCAAGGAATAAAAATACAATTGGGTTGCCTCCCAACAAGCGCTATCGTTTAACACCCCTAGCTAGGCATAATAGCGAGGATAGATCTAGGTATTGCCATAGTAATAAGATAGATTGATGAAACTCATTTCGTATTCTCTACGCTCGGTAGAAAGTTTTCTTTGAGTCAAGCAAAAGTAATCGAAAGGACTAAATTTAACGGGACAAAAGTCCCCAAGATCAACCTTGGGAGGTATAGGTTCCTCCTTTGGTCCTTCATAGTGCACAACCAATTCATCATTATAAGCATTCTTTTGACAGAACTTTGTGAGCCTATATTCAAGAGAATATCCTAGTTCATTATTTCGAATAGCCAAATCATCATTAAGTTCAGAAATTCTATCAACTAAAACATTGGTAGGCACCCGTCTTCTAAGATTTTCATTAAAAGCAACATAATCTACAGATTGAAAGCGCATTATTTCTTCTTGATCAAAGAGGATAGCCTCTATAGGAGGACGGCAAGCGTCCACCCTATAATGCGCAAAGATTTATTTGGCTTCTCTTATTATGAATCTAAACTCATGAGTCAAAAAGATAGTAGCGGCACGCTTAACAGAAGAATGCTCAATATTAGAAAATTCCGGAAAAATCCTTTGTATGGAAGGATGCATGTGCATGAATTGTCTTTCAAGTTCAACTACAAGCATGGCAATAGCGTCCGCAAGACTACTAGTTCTGTGAAGGATAGAACTACCCATAGAAGGTAAAGCACCAACACAAGTAAAGAAATATTGAATAACTCCTTTTCCAATAATATTACCACTACCAACACGGAATTTTTTTTGTATGAAAGATGGTAGGTTCTTTAGTAGGAGCATCGGAATTTTCCATGATATTGTTATCGCCCATATTGGCGATAACTTCCCCAATTTCAGACATAACGACAAGCAAGCAAACTAGCACACGAGCAAACAAAGAGGCAACACATAGAGGGAGGAAAGAGAGAGAGGGCGAATAAAACGGCAAGGGTGAATTGGGGGGAGAGGAAAACGAGAGGCAAATGGCAAATAATGTAATGCAAGAGATAGGGATTATGATGGGTACTTGGTATATTGACTTTTTGCGTAGACTCCCCGGCAACGGCGCCAGAAATCCGTCTTGCTACGTTTTGAGCTTGCGTTGGTCTTCCCCGAAGAGGAAGGGATGATGCAGCAGAGTAGCGTAAGTATTTCCCTCAGTTTTTGAGAACCAAGGTATCAATCCAGTAGGAGGCTACGCTCAAGTCCCTCGTACCTACACAAAACGATAGCTACTCGTAACCAACGCGATTAGGGGTTGTCAAGCCCTTCACGGTCACTTACGAGAGTGAGATATGATAGATAGAATATTTTTGGTATTTTTGGTATAAAGATGCAAAGTAAAAAGTAAAGGCAAAGTAAATAGCAAAACAATATTAAAGTGATGGAGATTGATATGATGAGAATAGACCCGGGGGCCATAGGTTTCACTAGTGGCTTCTCTCAAGAGCATAAGTATTCTATGTTGGGTGAACAAATTACTATTGAGCAATTGACAGAATTGAGCATAATTATGAGAATATCTAGGCATGATCATGTATATAGGCATCACGTCCGTGACAAGTAGACCGAAACGATTCTGCATCTACTACTATTACTCCACTCATCGACCGCTGTCCAGCATGCATCTAGAGTATTAAGTTAAAAACAGAGTAACGCCTTAAGCAAGATGACATGATGTAGAGAGATAAATTCATGCAATATGAAATAAACCCCATCTTGTTATCCTCGATGGCAACGATGCAATACGTGCCTTGCTGCCCCTTCTGTCACTGGGAAAGGACACCGCAAGATCGAACCCAAAGCTAAGCACTTCTCCCATGGAAAGAGCTACCAATCTAGTTGGCCAAACCAAACAGATAATTCAAAGAGACTTGCAAAGATAACCAATCATACATAAAATAATTCAGAGAAGATTCAAATATTATTCATAGATAGACTTGATCATAAACCCACAATTCATCGATCTCAACAAACACACCGCAAAAAGAAGATTACATCGAATAGATCTCCACGAGAGAGGGGGAGAACTTTGTATTGAGATTCAAAGAGAGAGAAGAAGCCATCTAGCTACTAACTATGGACCCGAAGGTCTGAGGTAAACTACTCACACTTCATCGAAGAGGCTAGGATGATGTAGAAGCCCTCCGTGATGACGGCCCTCTTCCGGCAGAGCTCCAGAACAGGCCCCAAGATGGGATCTCGTGAATACGGAAAGTTGCGGCGGTGGAATTAGGTTTTTGGCTCCTGTTCTGATCGTTTAGGGGTACGTGTGTATATATAGGAGGAAGAAGTACGAAGGAGGAGCAACGAGGGGCCCACGAGGTAGGGGCGCACCTTAGGGGGGGCGCCCCCCACCCTCGTGACCGCCTCTTTTGTTCCTTGGAGCAGGGTCCAAGTCTCCTGGATCACGTTCGGTGAGAAAATCATGTTCCCGAAGATTTTATTCCGTTTGGACTCCGTTTGATATTCTGTTTCTCCGAAACACTGAAATAGGCAAAAAACAGCAATTCTGGGCTGGGCCTCCGGTTAATAGTTTAGTCCCAAAAATAATATAAAAGTGGAAAATAAAGCCCAATATAGTCCAAAACAGTAGATAATATAGCATGGAGCAATCAAAAATTATAGATACGTTGGAGACGTATCACCTGTGTGCCCTCATCCAGATCCACCTTTTCAAGGTGATCCAGACTCTAGAGTGGCCCCCTCCCCTAATCATTTCCTGCAGACCCAAGTATCCTTCACGCAAGTGCTCGTCGCCTCTTTTTTATCTGGCCTATGGGAGCTGCTCCAGAAGAATGGAGCCACTTTGAAGTTATTTTCTCTGGCCTATGGGAATAACCCTCATGAAGATTTGGTCGGAACCCAATTCATGAGAAAGCAAGTTGGATGCACACCCACTTAGTTTTAGTATTGAGCTTTCATACACTTATAGCTCTAGTGCATATGTTGCATGGCAATCCCTACTCCTCGCATTGATATCGATTGAAAGGCCTCTTCATTGCCTATTGATCCGCTGAGTTGATGTGAGACTTTCTTCCCTTTTGACTTCCCTTATGAATCCCTACCACCACATTCTATGCCACCCGTAGTGTTATGCCCATGGCTCACGCTCATGTATTCAGTTGAGTTGAAAATTCTGAAGCGCATGCAAAATATGATCCAATTGCTTGTTTGATACCAGGGTGCTCATGATTTATCTTAATGCGGTGAAGGCGGAGCCATGCCATGCTTGCATAATTCAGTGAGTAGGGATAACATTCCTTAAGCATCATATATTTTGAAAAACTAATGATTAGGTTCTTGTATTCATGGATATTATTATGTTAATATCAATTACTTCATCGTTTCTCAATATTTATACCGTAAAAGATAACATGATACATAGACATGCTAGCTAGCATTCAACATCAAAAATTCATTTTTATCATTTATCTAATCGAGGACGAACAAGAATTAATCTTAAGGATGTTGATATGTCTCCAACGTATCTATAACTTTTTTTGTTTCATGCTATTATATTGTCAATCTTAGATACTTTATATGCAATTTTATATCATTTTTGGAAACTAACCTATTAACTCAATGCCTAGTGCCAGTTCCTATTCTTTTCATATTATATTGTTTCACATCAAAACAATACGAAACGAAGTCCAAACACGATGAAACTTTACGGTGATTTTTTTGAACCAGAAGGGGCCCTAGAAGCTTTGGGATGAGGCCGGAAGACGTATGGGAGAGCCACAAGCTCACACGATGTACCCCCAGGGGAATGCCACCTGAGCTTATGGGCCCCACGTACCTCTGTTTGACCTAACTCCACTTCTATAAATTTCCATAAAACCAAAAACCAACAAAGAGCCACCCAAAAATAATTTTCCGCCACCGCAAACTTCTGTTCTTCCATGATCCCATCTGGAGGCCTTCTCCGGCACTCTACCAAAGGGCAAAGCGATTATGGAGGGCTTCTGCATCAATCTTGCTGCACCTTCGATGATGTGTGAGTATTTTACCACAGACCTACGGGTCCATAGTGATTATCTAGATGGCTTCTTCTCTCTCTTTGATCTTCAATACAATGTTCTACTCAGAGTACTGTGCGATGTAATCTTCTTTTGTGGTGTGTTTGTTGGGATTCGATGAATTGTGATTGGAATATTCAGTGAAAGTAATTGAGTCTTTACTGAACTTTATTATTTGTGATTTTTATAGCTACGTAATGCTTTCCGATCTATGGGTTTTCTTTGACCAAGTTTATACGTTGATCTTCAATAGAAGTGGTGCATAGTAGTAGGTTCAATCTTGGGGTGTCCTCACCCAGTGATAGAAAGGGTAGCGAGGCACATATTGTATTGTTGCTACTAAGGGGAAAACGATGGCGTTCAAACATATTGCTTGGTTTTATTTTGTCTACATTATGTCATCTTACTTAAAGCGTTACTCTGTTTGTCATGAACTTAATACCTTAGATGTATGGTGGATAGCGATCGATTGGTGGAGTAATAGTAGTAGATGCAGTCAGGAGCCAGTCTAATTGTCATGGATGTAATGCCTATGTACATCATCATGCCATGAATATTGTCATAACTATGCGCTCTTATATCAATTGTCCAATAGTAATTTGTCTAGCCACTGTATGCTACTTTTATGAGAGAGAAGCCTCTAGTGAAAACTATGGCCCCTAGGTCTACTTTAATCATATTACCAGAACCAAAATTACCTTGCTGCAATTTTATTTGTTTTATTTTACTTTGCAATTTATCTATCACCTATTACCAGATTTAATCCTTGCAATTAACAAGTGCAAGGGGATTGACAAACCTCTTGCCCGCGCTGGGTGCAAGTATTTGTTCTTGTGTGTGTAGTGTTAGGGAACGTTGCATGGAAAACAACGAGGGGGAGAGTGTGTCTATGTACCCTCATAGACCATAAGCGGAAGCGTTTAACAACGTGGTTGATGTAGTCGAACTTCTTTGCGCTCCAACCGATCAAGTACCGAACGCACGGCACCTCCGCGTTCTGCACACGTTCAGCTCGGTGTCGTCCTCCACCTTCTTGATGCAGCAAGACGGCGAGGTAGTAGATGAGTTCCGGCAGCATGACGGCGTGGTGACGGTGATGGGCATGCAATATCCGTAGGGCTTCGCCTAAGAACTATGAAAATATGACTGAGGGGGTAAAGGTGGACGAGGGCGCCGCACACGGCTAGGCAATTGTCTGTTGTGTGCTATGCGTCCCCTTGTAACGCCCCATATGTAACTTGCCATATTTGTATTCCAACTCTTGCCATTTTCGGCTCTAAGTTATGATATTCCCTCGTGGTTGGGTTTTGTCTTCGTTTTGCATTTTTTTCCATGTCATGCATCTCATATCATGTCATCATGTGCATCGCATTTGCATACGTGTTCGTCTCATGCATTCGAGCATTTTTTCCCCGTTTCCCGTTTTGCATTCCGACACTCCTACGTCCTCTGGCGCCCCCTTTTGCCTCTTTTCGTGTGAGGGTGTTAAACGTTCTCGGATTGGACCGAGATTTGCCAAGCGGCCTTGTTACACCACCGGTAGACCGCCTGTCAAGTTTCGTGCCATTTGGAGTCCGTTTGATACACCAACGGTTAACCGGGGAACCGTAAAGGTCTCGTGTGTCTTGCAGCCCAACACCCCTCCAAAGTGGCCCAAAACCCATCCAAACCCCCTCCATCCTCTCGGCCGTTCGATCACGATCGCGTGGCCAAAAATCGCACATCATTTGGACTCTCCTAGCTCCCTCTATCTATAAATAGGTGCTACCCTCTGAAATTCGCAGTCCAAAACCCTAGCCCCACTCCTCCGCGCCGCCGGACACGTCCGCTCCGGCCGGACGCGTCAGCCACCGCCACTGCACCTATCGCCACCTGCCACGTGGCGCACCCGCCGCCCCCGTGCCGCCGTCCCGCCTGGCCTGTGCCCGGCCCCCGCAGCCCAACTCCTCCCCGCCGCCTCGCACCGACCACCGCCGCCCTCGCTCGCCCGCTCTCCGCCGCGGGACCTCGCCGCGCCGCCGCCTAGCTCCTCGCCGGCGCCGACCTTCGTCGCCGCGCCCGTCCTCCGCCTCCTCCCGCCTCGACGTCCGCCACCGCGCTGCCCTCGTCGCCTGCAGGTGCTCCAGCGACTGAATACGGGGCCGCTGTCGTCTTCCCCACCTCCGGCCTTCTTCCCCGTCTCCTCCGGCGAGAGCTCCGGTGATCCTCGAAGTCCGCGCATGTCAGATCCAGATCTGGATCGGTTCAAGACCTAGGGTTGACCCCGAGATATTTCTAAGTTATTTTCTGCATATTTTATAGCTCTGTTCATTGCATCATAACTCTGCATCCGTAGCTCCGTTTTGGGCGTGCCATATATCAAAATGTTCGCTAGGATGTGCTCTTCATTTTGTTGCATTGCATCATGCTTGTTTGAGTCCATCTTGATGCCCTAATGACTGTTGCAGGAGTGCTATAAAATGTTAGTTTCTGTTTCTTAACAGATTATGAGCATTTGTCATTTTTGCCATGATTATTGTGTGCCTACTATGGACTTGAGCTCTATATGTGTTTTGGGCTATGCCATGCCATCTTTACAGGGGTGTATGCCATGTATTTTTGTGATAAATGTGATGACTAGCACATGCATGCAAAGTAGCTCTCGTGATGTTGCTGATTTCGGGGACTTAGAATTTCACTAAGTCATTTCCCTGTTGTTATTTTTATGCCATGTATTCATGTTGCTACAGAGTGATCCATGCCTCTTTTGAGTATGTTCAGTAAGGATGATTTTGACATATGGTTATGCTCTATCCATCCATGTCCTTGTTTGCATTTATGGAGTCCCCTAGCATGACTCAATCTTGCTCTACTTTTGCTATAAAATGTTCCTGGCAGATTGTTTACATGTTAATCAATTTTGCCAAGGTTGTTGTAGTTGATACATGCATGCTATGTGATGGTTCTTGCCATGGTTACCTTCTTGTAGATGTATTCTTGCTGGGTGTATGCTTAGTTTGTCATGCAATGCCTTGTGTTGAGTGCATCGAGCTCGCAAACATGCCTACGTAACTCTATTTTTGCCATGTCCAGTTTTCTGCTAAGTCTGAATCAATTAACGAAACTTGCTATGTTTACATGGGTGCCATCATATTTTATGACCCTTTTTGACTTATGGTCAGTAGGGGACTTTTGTTATATGCTTTGAGTAGATTCATTCCATGCCTTTGTTTGCTATGTTTTGTTCCTGTAGCATGTTGATATCTTACTCTAAACATTGCTTCTTGATGTAAATTCCTGACATGTTAGTATTTTCACTAAGTCTGTGAAGCTGGTATCTTTTGCACTTTTGTCATGCTTGTTTGAACCTGCTCTTGTGTGATTTAGTCGTAGCTCAGTCCTTTGTCAAGCATCTTGAGTAGATCACTGCCATGTGCTTTGTTTCTATGTTAGAGTGCAGTAGCTTAGTTTCTTGTTGCATATTAGATGGCACCGTGCTATTAATCGCAGAATCGTGCCATTCTTGTTTTGCTTGCCATTTGCAAACCGTGCATCCGATTCCGGTGATCTTTATATCGGTTTAGACCGAAATCAACTCATCTTTCTAGCGGCGCACTTGGTTTGCCAAGTTGAGGCCTGGTTCAATCTTTTCCTTCCAGAGCACGCATATGCATTGCATATTACATCCCGCATATCATGCCATGTTTTGCATCATGTTGCTTGCGCATTGCACCGTGGTTTATTGTGGTTTCTTTTGCTTGTGTTCTTGCCTTGGGTAGAGCCGGGATACGAGTTCGTGATCTAGGAACCCGTTGAGTACGCTATCGAGGATCAAGCTTACAGTAACTCGGAGAACTTTGCAGGCAATATGACCATACCCTCGAAATCACTTCTATCTTTGCTTGCTAGTTGCTCGCTCTATTGCTATGCCTATGCCGCGATACCTACCACTTGCTATATCATGCCTCCCATATTGCCATGTCAAACCTCTAACCCACCTTGTCCTAGCAAACCGTTGTTTGGCTATGTTACCGCTTTGCTCAGGCCCTCTTATAGCGTTGCCAGTTGCAGGTGAAGATTGGAGTTTGTTCCTTGTTGGAACATGATTATTGTTGGGATATCATTATTATATCTTGTTTACTTTAATGCACCTATATACTTGGTAAAGGCTGGAAGGCTCGGCCTTATGCCTGGTGTTTTGTTCCACTCTTGCCGCCCTAGTTTCCGTCATATCGGTGTTATGTTCCTTGATTTTGCGTTCCTTACGCGGTTGGGTTATAAAGGGAACCCCTTGACATTTCACCTTGAATAAAAGTCCTCTACAAGGCCCAACCTTGGTTTTACCATTTGCCACCTAAGCCTTTTTCCCTTGGGTTCCACGGACTCAAGGGTCATCTTTATTTTAAACCCCCAGGCCAGTGCTCCTCTGAGTGTTGGTCCAACTTGTCAGCCGCCGGTGGCCACCAGGGGCAACTCTGGGTTGGCCTACCGGAAGTTTGGACAATCCAGTGTGCCCTGAGAACGAGATATGTGAAGCTCCTATCGGGATTTGTCGACACATCCGGGTGGCTTTGCTGGTCTTGTTTTACCATTGTCGAGATGTCTTGTAACCAGGATTCCGAGTTTGATTGGGTCTTCCTGGGAGAAGGAATATCCTTCGTTGACCATGAGAGCTTGTGATGGGCTAAGTTGGGACACCCCTGCAGGGTTTTGAACTTTCAAAAGCCGTGCTCGCGGTTATGGGCAGATAAGAATTTGTTAATATCCGATTGTAGAAAACCTGACATTTAACTTAATTAAAATGAATCAACAACGTGTGTAACCATGATGGTCTCTTTTCGGCGGAGTCCGGGAAGAGAACACGATCTCGTGTTATGCTTGAACGTAAGTAGTTCTAGGATCACTTCTAGTTCACGACCGTTGCTTTGCTTCTCTTCTCGCTCTTATTTGCGTATGTTAGCCACCATATATGCTTAGCGCTTGCTGCAGCTCCACCTCACTCCCTTTTCCTACCCATAAGATTAAATAGTCTTGATCGCGAGGGTGTGAGATTGTTGAGTCCTCGTGACTCACAGTTTACTTCCAAAACGAGATGCAGGTGCTGATGATGCCATTACAGGGGATGCGGCTGAACTCAAGTGGGAGTTCGACGAGGATTCAGGATGTTACTATGTTTTCTTTCCAAACGATCAGTAGTGGAGCCCAATTGGGGCGATCAAGGATCTATCGCATTTGGGGTTGTCTTTATTTTGGTTCCGTAGTCGGACCTTGATTGTATCCTGGATGATGTAATGCTATATTTATGTATTGTGTGAAGTGGCAATTGTAAGCCAACTCTTTACCTTTATCTTATTCAGTACATGGGTTGTGTAAAGATTACCCCTCTTGCGACATGCCTACTATGCGGTTATGCCTCTAAGTCGTGCTCCTACACGTGGGAGATATAGCCGCATCGTGGGTGTTACAAGTTGGTAATCAGAGCCTTCCCCGACTTAGGAGCCCCCTGCTTGATCGAATCGCTGGCGTTGTTGAGTCTAGAATTTTTTTTTAGTCTTTTAGGATTATATATATCGGAGAGTAGGATTCTTTTTACTCCTCAGTCCCTTCGTCGCTCTGGTGAGGCTTCCCGACATAGAGTTTTGACTCTTCTCTTCTCAAATTTCACTAAAAAAAATTTAGGATCACGCGGGTATCTTGGAATCATTCCGATGGTTTTGTGACGAGAACATTGTTCTTGGTTCCTCCTAACATTTGGGGGTTGTGGTAGTGTCCCGGGGAGTTGAGCTCCGAGGTGTTGTCGTCACAATTTTATTATTGCAGTTCTGGAATACCTGAGTTCGCCGACATTGAAAATCTCCTTTATGCAGTTGTTGGTGAGATAACCTCGACGCCACCCAGTACTGGGGCGGGAGTTCGAGAGTATTGCCATAACTCGTATAACGGATGCTTTTCGAAGGTTGAGGTAAATGATTTCCGAAGGTTTCTTGGTTATGTGTTGAAGGATGGATACAACTCGATGTAGGATTTGCTAGTTTTGGGTGAGATATTATGCTTCCCCTGTATCCCCAACACATGATTGCATAACCAGAAAGTTTCGGGAGTTTCATAGGTGGGAATTCATGTAGCTCTAGTATTTCTTTCCGCGGATAGTTGGTTTGTGATTGGGTAATCCTTACCAATTATTTGTTCATGTCCGTACCTTGTTGTTTTATTCATCTATCTCCATCTAAGTGGCTTCTCAATTTATGGAAGTGTGATCATTTAATTTGGAATTCATTCGTTCATTCTTGTTCGAATGTTAAGGCTATATGTTGCAATTCTGATCCATTTGATTCAGCTTGAATATATGTCTTTCAAGATGCTAACGGATGTCATCCTCTTCAGAATGGCTCCTCCAACGCGTCAGAATACGGAACCTCCGCCACCACCTCCACCTCCGGAGGCATGGCAAGCTGTGATGGCCGCCACCAACGCCAACAAGCAGATGCTTATGCAACTCTTACAAGAGCGTAACCAAGGAAATCAAGGCCATGGCAACAATCAAGTTCAGTTTGCTACCCTCAATCAGTTCCTCGCAAACCAGCCGAAGTCTTTCAGTAACTGTGTCGAGGCCACAGACGCTGACGATTGGCTCGTGGATATCTGCAAACATTTTGAGTGTAGCAACGTCAGGCCTGAGGACCTTGTCAAGTTTGCTTCATTCCAACTCAAAGACCAAGTTGCTGAGTGGTATCAACAATACAAAGATTCCAGAGGAGGTCGTGTGATTACCTAGGATGATTTCCGCCGACACTTCAAAGCTCACCACATTCCTCAAAGTGTTGCTGAGAGTAAGCGTGAGGAGTTCCGCAATCTGAAGCAAGGCAGTATGTCTGTTTACCAATACAACATCATGTTTCAGAGACTCACTCGCTTCGCCAAACAAGACGTCCCTGACGAGAAGAGCATGATTTATCAATTCAGAGGTGGCCTCAGAGAAGATCTGCAACTAGCTCTCATGCTTTTTGAGCCGAAACAGTATGATGAGTTCTACAACATGGCACTAAAGCAAGAGTATGCTCAGCTCAAGTGCGATGCTTCTAAGAAGAGAGTCATGGATGCAACTCCTTCTTCTTCTTCAACTCAAGTGGAAGCTAAGCAGCAAAAGTACTGGTTGACTCCTCCTCCTCCGTTCCGTCAGCCTTACCAGAAGAAGAGTAAAGGTGGTAATGGATCTTCCCACCCACCTAACCCAGGCTATCAGAACAAACCGCAGTCTCATGCTCCAAGGTCAAGTACTCCTTATCACCGTCCGCTCTCAGAGGTTACGTGCAACAAGTGTCAGCAGAAGGGTCACTACGCAAACAAATGCTTCAACCAGAGGCGTCTTCCGCCTCCTCCTCCTCCTGTGATATCTGCTAGCAATGCAGTGGTCAAGCATAATCCCAAGTTTGCAAAGGTCAACATGATGAACGCAGCTCAGACAGATGACTCTTCAGAAGTGATCATGGGTAATCTTCCTGTTAACGATATTCCTGCAAAAGTTCTTTTTGACACTGGTGCATCACTTAGTTTCATCTCAAGACCATTTGCATCTAAGCATGAGTGGGTTTTGCAAGATTTGCCTAGTCCGTTAGCAGTTGTCTCACCGGGTAAATGCTTGCACGCAAGCTACATGGTTCCGGATGTTTCTATCAAGATGGGTGACTATAAGTTTCTGTCTTCTCCTATTGTTCTTGGTGACTCGAATATTGATATAATTCTCGGCATGGACTGGCTTTCTAAGCACAAGGCTTAGCTTGATTATGCTGCCAGACAGATTCAATTGACACACTCGTCTGAGGATGTGATCATCTATGCCACTCGTGATCATACCATTTGACTGTTTTCTCTCAATGAGAAGGGCGAGCCGAACGCCATCTCTCAGATTCCAGTCATTTGTGAATATCAAGACGTCTTTCCAGAAGAGCTTCTAGGAATGCCTCCTCACCAGCCAGTTGAATTCGTCATCAATCTTGAGCCTGGCACGGAACCTGTTTGCAAACGTCCTTACAAGCTTGGACCAGAAGAGTTGAAGAAGCTAAAGAAACAACTCGGTATACAAGAGTGTATGGGTCTGATCTGATCAAGTTCTTCTCCTTGGGGTTGTGGTATTCTTTTTGTCAAGAAGAAAGATGGCACGGACCGACTTTGTGTCGACTACTGTCCATTGAACAAGAAGACCATAAAGAACAAGTACCCACTTCCCAACATCAATGAGCTTTTCGAACAACTCAAGGGTGCTCAAGTATTCTCCAAGCTTGACCTTCATATGGCTATCATCAGATTCGCATTCGTGAACAAGATATCCCCAAGATAGCATTTTAGATGGCACCGTGCTGTAAATCGCAGAATCGTGCCATTCTTGTTTTGCTTGCCATTTGCAAACCATGCATCCGATTCCAGTGATCTTTATATCGATTTCGACCGAAATCAACTCATCTTTCTAGCGGTGCACTTGGTTTGCCAAGTTGAGGCCTGGTTCAATCTTTTCCTTCCAGAGCACGCATATGCATTGCATATTACATCCCGCATATCATGCCATGTTTTGCATCATGTTGCTTGCGCATTGCATCGTGGTTTATTGTGGTTTCTTTTGCTTGTGTTCTTGCCTTGGGTAGAGCCGGGAAATGAGTTCGTGATCGAGGAACCCGTTGAGTACGCTATCGAGGATCAAACTTACGTCAACTCGGAGAACTTTGCAGGCAATATGACCATACCCTCGAAATCACTTCTATCTTTGCTTGCTAGTTTCTCTCTCTATTGCTATGCCTATGCCGCGATACCTACCACTTGCTATATCATGCCTCCCATATTGCCATGTCAAACCTCTAACCCACCTTGTCCTAGCAAACCGTTGTTTGGCTATGTTACCGCTTTGCTCAGCCCCTCTTATAGCGTTGCTAGTTGCAGGTGAAGATTGGAGTTTGTTCCTTGTTAGAACATGATTATTGTTGGGATATCATTATTATATCTTGTTTACTTTAATGCACCTATATACTTGGTAAAGGGTGGAAGGCTCGGCCTTATGCCTGGTGTTTTATTCCACTCTTGCCTCCCTAGTTTCCGTCATATCGGTGTTATGTTCCTTGATTTTGCGTTCCTTACGCGGTTGGGTTATAATGGGAACCCCTTGACAGTTCGCCTTGAATAAAACTCCTCCAGCAAGGCCCAACCTTGGTTTACCATTTGCCACCTAAGCCTTTTACCCTTGGGTTCCGCGGACTCAAGGGTCATCTTTATTTTAAACCCCCGGGCCAGTGCTCCTCTGAGTGTTGGTCCAACTTGTCAGCCGCCGGTGGCCACCAGGGGCAACTCTGGGTTGGCCTACCGGAAGTTTGGACAATCCGGTGTGCCCTGAGAACAAGATATGTGCAGCTCCTATCGGGATTTGTCGGCATATCCGGGTGGCTTTGCTAGTCTTGTTTTACCATTGTCGAGATGTCTTGTAACCGGGATTCTGAGTCTGATCGGGTCTTCCTGGGAGAAGGAATATCCTTCGTTGACCGTGAGAGCTTGTGATCGGCTAAGTTGGGACACCCCTACAGGGTTTTGAACTTTCGAAAGTCGTGCCCGCGGTTATGGGCAGATAGGAATTTGTTAATATCCGGTTGTAGAAAACCTGACACTTAACTTAATTAAAATGAATCAACATCGTGTGTAACCGTGATGGTCTCTTTTCGGCGGAGTCCGGGAAGAGAACACGGTCTCGTGTTATGCTTGAACGTAATTAGTTCTAGGATCACTTATAGTTCACGACCTTTGCTTTGCTTCTCTTCTCGCTCTTATTTGCGTATGTTAGCCACCATATATGCTTAGCGCTTGCTGCAGCTCCACCTCACTCCCTTTTCCTACCCATAAGCTTAAATAGTCTTGATCGCGAGGGTGTGAAATTGCTGAGTCCTCGTGACTCACAGTTTACTTCCAAAACGAGATGCAGGTGCCGATGATGCCATTACAGGGGATGCGGTTGAACTCAAGTGGGAGTTCGACGAGGATTCAGGACGTTACTATGTTTCCTTTCCAGACGATCAGTAGTGGAGCCCAGTTGGGGCGATCAAGGATCTATCGCATTTGGGGTTGTCTTTATTTTGGTTCCGTAGTCGGACCTTGATTGTATCCTGGATGATGTAATGCTATATTTGTTTATTGTGTGAAGTGGCGATTGTAAGCCAACTCTTTACCTCTATCTTATTCAGTACATGGGTTGTGTAAAGATTACCCCTCTTGCGACATGCCTACTATGCGGTTATGCCTCTAAGTCGTGCTCCGACACGTGGGAGATATAGCCGCATCGTGGGTGTTACACCCCTCCCCCATATATATAGGTGGGAGGGAGGGATAAACATCCAAGGGGGGCGCCCAAGTAGGAGGAATCCTACTTGGGGTCTTTCCCAAGCCACGCCCCTACCTTATATAGGTGCGAGGAAAAGGCACGGGAGGGGGCGCCCCCCTTTTCCTTTTTCCCATGAGAGGGAAACGGCAGGAGGGGCTAGCCCTCCCCCCTTTCCTTCCCTAGGGCTGGCCGGCTAGGGAGATGGGCATACCATGCCCTTGTTGGCTGCTCTGTCCTCCCTTGGCCCATTAAGCCCATAACACCTACCGGGGGTGTCTGGAACCCCTTAAAGTGACCCGATGGCTACGCGGTGCATCCGAAACCCTTCCGGTGTCCGAATACCGTCGTCCTATATATCAATCTTTACCTATCGACCATTCTGAGACTCCTCGTCATGTCTGTGATCACATCCGGGACCCCGAACAACATTTGGTCACCAAATCATATAACACTATATCGTCAACGAACGTTAAGCGTGCGGACCCTACGGGTTCGAGAACTATGTAGACATGAACGAGACACCTCTCCGGTCAATAACCAATAGTGAACCTGGATGCCCATATTGGCTCCTACATATTATATGGAGATCTTTATTGGTCGAACCTTATGACAAGATACGTAATTCCCTTTGTCCATCGGTATGTTACTTGCCCGAGATTCGATCATCGGTATCTTCATACCTAGTTCAATCTCGTTACCGTCAAGTCTCTTTACTCGTTCCGTAATATATCATCTCGTAACTAACTCCTTAGTCATTTTCTTGCAAGCTTGTGATGTGTATTACCGAGAGGGCCGAGAGATACCTCTCCGATACTCGGAGTGAAAATTCCTAATATCGATCTATGCCAACTCAACAAACACCTTCGAAGATACCTGTAGAGCATCTTTATGATCACCCAGTTACATTATGACATTTGATAGCACACAAGGTATTCGTCCGGTATCCGGGAGTTGCATAATCTCATAGTCAGAGGAATATGTATTTGACATGAAGAAAGCAATAGCAATAAACTGAACGATCATTATGCTAAGCTAACGGATGGGTCTTGTCCATCACATCATTCTCCTAATGATGTGATCCCGTA
This sequence comes from Triticum urartu, assembly GCF_056163025.1. NCBI lineage: Eukaryota > Viridiplantae > Streptophyta > Magnoliopsida > Poales > Poaceae > Triticum > Triticum urartu. The sequence goes on from NC_141877.1 coordinate 276,952,474, forward strand.
ATCAAATGACAACACATGTCTATGGTTAGGAAACCTTAACCATCTTTGATCAATGAGCTAGTCTAGTAGAGGCTTACTAGGGACACTATATTTGTTTATATATTCACACATGTATTTAAGTTTCCGGTCAATACAATTCTAGCATGAATAATAAACCTTTATCATGAATAAGTAAATATAATAATAAATATTTTATTATTGCCTCTAGGGCATATTTCCATCAGTCTCCCACTTGCACCTAGAGTCAATAATCTAGTTTACATCGCCATGTTATTAACACCCATAGTTCACATCGCTATGTGACCAACACCCAAAGAGTTTACTAGAGTCAACAATCTAGTTCACATCGCCATGTGATTAAAACCCAAAGTGTACTAAGGTTTTGATCATGTTTTGCTCACGAGAGAGGTTTAGTCAATGAGCGTGTCACATTCAGATCCGTATGTATTTTGCAAATTTCTATGTCTATAATGCTCTGCGTGGAGCTACTCTAGCTAATTGTTCCCACTTTCAATACGTATCTAGATTGAAACTTAGAGACATCTGGATCGGTGTCAAAGCTTGCATCAACATAACCCTTTACGACGAATTATTACCTCCATAACCAAGAAACATTTACTTAGTCCTCTTTAAGGTACCTAAGGACAATTTTGACCGTTGTCCGGTGATCTACTCTTGGATCACCATTGCACCCCTTGCCAAACTCATGGCAAGGCACACAATAGGTCTGGTACACAGCATGGCATACTTTATATAACCTATGGCCGAGGCACAGGGAATGACTTTCAGTCTCCCTCTATCTTCTGCCATGGTCGGGCTTTGAGTCTTACTCAACTTCACACCTTTCAATACAGGCTAGAACTCCTTCTTTAACTGATCCATTTTGAACTCATTCAAAATCTTGTCAAGGTGTGTAATCATTGAAAATCTTATCAAGTGTCTTGATATATCTCTATAGATCTTGATGCCTAATATGTAAGCATCTTCACCGAGGTATTTCATTGAAAAATTCTTATTCAAGTATCCTTGTATGCTATCCAGAAATTCTATATCATTTCTAATCAACAATATGTCATCCACATATAATATCAGAAATGCTACAGAGCTCCCACTCACTTTCTTGTAAATAGGGGCTTCACCATAAGTCTGTATAAAACCATATGCTTTGATCACCTCATCAAAGCATATATTCCAACTCTGAGATGCTTGCACCAGTCCATTGATGGATCACTGGAGCTTGCACACTTCATTAGCACCTTTAGGACCAACAAAATCTTCTGGTTGCATCATATACAACTCTTCTTTAAGAAATCCATTAAGGAATGCAGTTTTGACGTCCATTTGCCAAATTTCATAATTATAAAATGCGGCAATTGCTAACATGATTCAGACTGACTTAAGCATCGCTACGGGTGAAAAGGTCTCATCGTAGTCAACCCCTTGAACTAGTAGAAAACGTTTCGTGACAAGTCGAGCTTTGTAGATGATGACATTACCATCAACGTTTGTTTCTTCTTGAAGATCCATTTATTCTCAATGGCTTGTCGATCATCGCGCAAATCCACCAAAGTCCACACTTTGTTCTCATACATGGATCCTATCTCAGATTTCATGGCCTCAAGCCATTTATTGGAATCTGGGCTCACCATAGCTTCTTCATAGTTCGTAGGTTCGTCATGGTCTTGTAACATGACTTCTAGGACAGGATTACCGTACCACTCTAGTGCTGAACATGCTCTGTTCGACCTAGGAGGTCCAGTAGTAACTTGATCTAAAGTTTCATGATCGTCATCATTAGCTTCTTCCCTAGTTGGTGTAGGCATCACGGGAACAGATTTCTCTGATGTGGTACTTTCCAAATTGAGAGAAGGTACAATTACCTCATCAAGTTCTACTATCCTCCCACTCACTTCTTTCGAGAGAAACTCCTTCTCTAGAAATGTTCCATTCTTGGTGACAAAGATCTTGCCTTTGGATCTGTGGTAGAAGGTGTACCCAAGTGTTTCCTTAGGGTATCCTATGAAGACGCACTTCTCCAATTTGGGTTCGAGCTTATCAGGCTGAAGCCTTTTGACATAAGTGTCGCAACCCCAAACTTTAAGAAATGACAGCTTAGGTTTCTTGCCAAACCATAGTTCATATTGTGTCGTCTCAACGGATTTAGATGGTGCCCTATTTAACGTGAATGCGGTTGTCTCTAATGCATAACCCCAAAACGATAGTGGTAAATCGGTAACAGACATCATAGAACGCACCATATCCAATAAAGTATAGTTACGACGTTCGGACATAAGCATGGCAATGGATCGGGTTCGGCTCAGGTTGAACAATATCAAATCCATATCCGAATCCACGAGGATATTCTTTGCCCATCCATGAAAAAACCCACGGGTAAAAAATTGTGTCCATGTCCAAACCCGATGAATATCCATAACCAATGGATATCCATCGGGTCCTATCAGAACACGTATACATGTACCTTAAAAAATCATATAACATAGCACAACATTCACATGAAGACTCAAATTCTCGAAAAAATGCATTGCATAGCTACACAACATTAAATACCTTTACAAATGCTCATAAAATGACATCAAACATGTGCAACACATGAAATGTGCTCTCAGATTCTCATAAAATGACATAGCAGAACATCAAGTAAGCACAAGTACGAGATTCTCAACCTTAGTTTTCATAGAATGACGTAGGAACAGCCCAACATAATTTCTCAGTCTTACTTTGTTACAAAATGACATAGGAATAGCCCAGCATAATTTCTCAGTCTTAGTTTCTTACAACCAGGAGACATAAGTACATCATAGTTCTCATCGTAAATGAAATAAGGTGTTCTTCTAGGTGTTTGTCTTCTTTCTTCACCACATGGACTAAGCTTCAGTTATGATAGAAACGAACTCATCCTTCTTGCGAACAGATCATAAAAATAGTAACTAATATCATGGAAATAAACAACCAATCAACTATAACGAGTGGAATATGTAACCATAGTTTCTTCATCATCATCAAGAACACTTTGAAATGCCAAAAAAGGAGTGGAGTTGCTATCCCCTGATGCAAGATTCAATTGATGAAGGAACACTCGGTAACAAATTAAATATTGTGTAATATAAATTAGATGAATGATTGCAATTTTAGTTAAAGTGAAAATAGGTACATAATGTGTGAACTATACAAATTCAGAACCTAAATTGTAATTTTTACAACCAAAGTAACTAATAATTAAAACCATAGACTGTCAGATCTTTCTTCAGCACATGACATGGACCAAGTTGAGCACATGCTTTAATTGAAACAAATCTCTTGTCTGCTCTGTACAAATTCTAGATTTATATTAATCATTCATAGCCCACTTGATCAAAAATAAAAAAATGAGCAGACTAATTTTGTAAAAATTAATTACTAATTTACAGGCATATATATATATCAGGTCATGTGTACAAAGCGGAATCTAACTGAAATCGACTAATACAAATATCCTGTTCCCTTGTTTTCTGATTTGCAATCAGATTTCTAATCTAATCTAACTGAAATTGTCCACTACAGATCAGGTAATGCAGTAAAGTCCAAAAAAATCTCTTGCCATGAACTAACAAACAGAAGTTGACCACTACAAACCTCTTGTTCTCTACTCCAATTACTAATACAAAGTGATGAACAAGCACGTCATGCACATCCATGGACAAGAACACTATACATACACGAGCAGGAACAACAAACTTACCTTGACAGTTGGCTGTTTGGCGTGGTCGTCGCCTCCATGATGCGATCTTGCTCCTCGCCGTGTGTGTTGTGGGTAAACTCTTGGTGGTATACAATTGTCAGTGATTGATGAAATCATCACCGACGGGTTCCCAGTATGGTTCGTGTGCGATATCATTGCACACAGAACAACAACATATGTACTTATAAATTATAAGTACTTGACTCTATAAAAAGATTGAACATCTAATTATATATGTGGCTAGTACACACATGATCTTTGCACACACCAAAGTATGTTCCAAAATGCCTAGAAAACTCAAATAATGTATAAAAAGGAAAAACGAACCGTGAATAATTTCATATTTTTAGGACGACACTACTATAGTTGCATGTTGCCTCTGTAAATAAATCAAGGCGGGAAGAGACAATGTATGTCGTTCCGCACACATAGGTGACAAGGTCCCTCTCGGAACCATGAGCCTTTTTGAGAGAAAGTCCCGTTTGTAAGAATTTTGTAGCAAAACTTGTCCCAAATTGGTCTATTTTTTTACCACAACATGTTGGTGCTATGTCATAACACCATGCCAAGTTTCATGATTTTGAGGCGAGTTTTGGATTTACAGTAATTTTAAAACTAGGTTTCTCAATGTTTACTATCGAGTCGGCACCGCCTTGGATAGGCTTTTTCCTCGTGGGTCCCAAATGAAAAATCCAAATCTGTCGCTACCATGCAGCTTTTCTTATTAATAATTACAGCCCATTTGGTGTGCTAGCTGAAAATAAGTTTGTGGGTGCTGGTGGGGGCTAAGAACTTGCGGATCTGTAATGAACAAAGATCTCAAGGATTCCACGAGAGTGAGGTTCTTTCCCTATGTTGTGAATGCTTATAATATTTATGTCTTAATTAAATAAATGGCAAGCCATTGGCCCAGTATGAAAGAAAATATGGGTCAAAGCCGAGTTGAAAAGGGAAACAATATCTAACTCCAGATTACAAACAGTACAAAAGCACGAGGATTAATTACTCATCAGGTTTAGACAAAATCCAGATTGAACAGGACAATGACATCTAACTCAACCAAAGTTTTTGGCAGTCACAATCAAATGGATCGGTCTGATCCATAAAATAAAGATCCTGGGCCAGAAATTCTACTGGTCCATGATGACAATCTATTGTAAATAGAAGCGAAGCATGATCATAAGCCTTTAGGTCCACTTGAAACTTCTTTTTATGTTGTTCAACACTTGCAGCCGTAAGAAAATTCTTGTCGGAAAACTTAATCCTCACGGACAATAGTGCCCTCGCATTCAACATGAAGAATGTGGAAAAGCTAGTGTTTGCATTGTTGGATGCATATCCTTCCAGCATAACTGTCTCCAAACGAATGACATAAGATCTGAGAAAATCCCGGTGCTTCTTGAACCATCGATTGGTCATACTTTTTTCTCCATGTATTAGTGCCTAAATAGAGATGAAGATTGAAAACACTTAATGTCTAAAAAAGATTATGTTGAAAGAGTGATAGTTGAACGATTAATTATAGTACATATATATGGGATTTCAATGTGCGTGAAATCATCACCTTTATATACAAATTCTCCAAACATGGAAAGCATTGCAGCAAGCCAATAATTATGTTCAAATCAAAACACCACATAAAGATATGTAAGGTCTTGACATAATCCACCAGCACTGATAGGATGGAGAAGCTCTTCATTGAGCATAGAACATAATATTAGTACCAAAAGTGTACTCCAAGATGATACTTATGCGCACAAATGAAAAAAGTAGATTACAAAAGTTTACGTGAATAATATACAGTACCTCAATAGGTGTGGAGCCAAACACCATCTTGAACCATCTAAAAGGATCACGAATTGCACCCAAGGTCTCCAGTTTAGGCGCGGAGACTACAGTCATTTGTGAAGTTACTATAACAGAATCAAGGAGCAACCTTTGAAGTGAAGGGGCATCTTAGATGATGAGATCATGTCAAAAAAACAAATTCCCATGCTTACAAGGTGGGGTGACTTTATTCTGAGACAATGGAGATGAATTTCCATTCCAAAAACAAGCAGCAAGCGCTCCAGGGCAGGGCAGCTGGAGTGGATGATGTTGTGCAGTGCGGCCTCTGACAGATCAACCACCACAAGCTCAAGTTTTTTTAGCAGTGGGAGTCGAAGCATTTGTACCAGATTGTCTGCTAGATGGAACTGGGCGAAGGTAGTGGTGTGGAGAGAGGAGGAAAACCACGAGATGGACATCGGTGGTGAGGGCGCAGATACATTGGTTCGTGGTATGTTACATACATAGTCATGGTAGAACTCAAGCTGCTAGAGTTTATCGAATTGATGGGATGTCAGCCAGGCGGCCACCGTGTTGGGTATGTCCAGTAGGTAGCATGCCGAGGATGCATATGCGTTGAACGGAGCCCTGGTGGGAGGAGATGATGGCTCCGGGAGTTCAGAATCATCATCGATGGATAGGTGACGACAGTCGAGATTAAGAGTCATGGCGCGCCACAGAGTGCACCACCGAGATGCGAGGACTTGTGTGCGGCAGCCATCCTTGGTGGGGAGAAGGGATATGATCTCCCCAAGGATGTCATCCGGGAGATCGCTGATGCGGTCCGTCGGAGATTCTACTGGTTCCTTAGGTCCAGGGGGCATGGTCGCTTCTGGCCGCGCAGCCAGGTACAAGATCTACATCCAGCGGCAGTGCTGGCCGGAGCCTCATCCGTGTACATACCAATCTGAAAGAAAAAAATGGCATAAACATACATGTAGGACATTCAAAATCAATTGTCAAGATCTGGAAGAAAAAAGGCACACACATATATGTAGGACATTCAAAATCAATTCTCAAGATCTAGCCACGAATTATTAGCACGCAAGTTAACCCTAATTAGATTATTAGCAAAAATCATTTGTACAGAACAAACAATTAATCACTAACTCTATACGGATAACATTCAAACAATCAATACACTACGTGCATCTAATGAATCTTACTTACTCTGATTTCATGGACTGAGAGAACATAAACATAGGATTTGTATTCCAGAAAAATCATAGAGGGGGAGTAACCAGAGAAAACACATGATATGTTTGCCGCACAAATGGGTATATAGATGACTAACCGGTTTTTCGTCGGAGTCGCAGTCGTTGCCAGAGTTGGTGTTGACCTCCGGCTCTAGCTGCGGGGGCATGACGACACCGACCAAGTCAAGATCGTGCTGCTGCCCGCACGAGACCTCGTCGGCGGTGACGACAACCTCTGTGCCCAGCTTCACGCGTTGCGCGGGTGCTTCGCTAGCCCCGGCGTTGCCACTCCCTCCAATGGTGCGCTTCTGTGGCATCCTCATACACTCCAGAGTCCAGACGTTGGTCACCGCTATGGACCAGGGGTGCGGCCGCCTTTTATGGTCGGCGGATCGGACGCGCAATTAATACGGACTAGGGGGAGCAAGGCAGGCTGTGGTCAAAAGTTGTCTCGCCTCCCGGTGAGCCTGTGCGACGGACTTTTGCCATTCCTACCATCATTTCACACAGCTACTTGCACACCTCCCGTCAATACGCACACCTGAATGCACGCCTCCCGGTATGCCTGCGCGGCAGACTGCTCGCATGCGTCCCGTCAACTCACGCCTGCTCGCATGGCACACGGGGCATGTGGCAGCACATATATATTTTGGTTTATTGATGATTCATTCTACCGCTTTACTCCTTAACTGAAGCATGGCATAGTTTAATGCACATGGTCCGAATAAATAATCCGTATGAGATATTGGTTGCCAGTTTTTAATAATCTCCCGTTTGTAAGAAGATTATATCAAAATGGGTCTCATTGACGAAAAAATACAATATCACAGTATACTAGTGTCCATATATGACACCACGATAAGTTTCATGAATTTCAACTAATTTTTGGATTTACTAAATTTTAAAAATATATATTCTCAATATTTTGAAATCTCTTGCACAGGGAAACATGCACCCAGGGACACATATGATTTTGCAACCCATTTTGGTGCACATGTAGCTCAGATTTGATTTTTGCACATTAAATTCCTAGGAAATCAATCAATGTATAAAAATGGTCGAATGATGTCTATTTTTTATTTTCACATGGCACTTCGCCTTTGGTCACATGTTCACTGCAGAAAAAGTTTGACATGCCTTAGAGTGGTTGTGGTGGTGCGGGATGTGTGTGTCTGTGTGTGGGGGGGGTGGGGGTGGGGGGAGTGGTCCGGCAGTACACTACGAGTCGTGAACCTCCGTGTGGGATTATTGATCATTTTGTGAGTCATATATGCCACATCAAAGTCGTGAATTGGTTATTTAAAGCATTATGCAGCCCTTTCATACATAATTTTCGGGCCACATGCATGCATTGGTGGTCCTCTCGGACACTCTCCCTCGTGCGGTTATCAGCGATGTGCCCATTTGTTAGCACGCAAAGGTTTTTCAGTTTCCACTGACAACAAGAGGCATTTTACCAAAAGGTGGATTCATCTTGGCATGTGTGTGGTGTGGATCATGATGGGATTCCATATCAAAGTTCGAGCACGTGCGTACACACTCCTACTGGCTTGAAGTGAGGTGGCTACACGCGTAGTGATGTAGTGCGTTTCCGGTTAGCGAAGCATGTGCCACATCAATGTTGTGCGTTGGGTATACAAACATTAGATAACACACGGGCGCATGCACGCAGTGGTTTTGTCCTATGACATCACTCGCGTGTGCCTCTCTCTGTGGGCCCACGAGATCGTCGTCGACCAGTTCAACGTACAACGAGAGAGAGGTTAATTTGACCAACAAGGATGGTTCTTTTTTGGTTTGTGTTACATATATGCATGGTATAGGAGTATGTACATGTCAAAGAGGGGCAACATGAATGCTCTATATATATCCGTGTCATAACCTCGCTCCATGTGGGGACTTTCTGGTTCCCGAGGCAGGTGCCACATCAAAGTTGTACATTATATTCGTATTCAAACATCACGCAATACCATGCAGGTGGTGATTGCCCTATATATAGGAACTCACTCGCGTGTGGCACTTCCATCTGTGGGCATGCGAGGTTGTACTCCATCACTTTGACCCAATGAGAGAGAGGTTAATTTGATCATCAAGGAATGATTCTTTTCTTGTTTGTGCTATACAGTAGAAGTACATATACATATATATACCACGCGTCGAATGGGGGCGTGCATATAGCACATACCGCGCATCATGAACCTCGCGCGCTCTGTGGGGACTTTTTGGTTTTCTATATACGTGGTGCCACATCAAAGTTGTGCATTGCGTATTCAAACATCACACAAACAGCTCTTTGGGACACATGCAGACGGTGGTACCTAGTCTTATATAGGATGATCACTCGCGTGCGATGTATGCTTCGCTTCTATGTTGGGCCCATGAGTTCGTCGTCCATCACTTTGACCCAGTGAGAGAGAGGTATGTTTTACGAACAAGGAGGATTAATTCTTTTAGGGTTGTGTTACTAGGTGTATATATAGTACGTGTCGAGGGGGGTGACCAGCTTGGTCCATCACTTTCACCGATAGCGCGAGAGAGGTTAACTAATTTGACTTAGGAGGGGATTAAGTTTTTATTTTGTCTTGATATAGATCATGATGTGAGATTACATATATATATAATAGAGCATCTGTACACATGAATCCATCCCGCTGAATCGAAGGGGGGGCGAGCACACAACATGTCATGAATGACCTCTTGCTCTGGGTCGGGTATTCAACACATATGCATGCATCACACACCTCCATAAATATGTTCGGGCCACACGCATGCAATAATGGTTGTCTTTGGACACACTCTCACTCGCTTGATTATGGGCAGCAAGCCTATATATATTCGTGGGCCCGCGTGGACGTCCATCATTTCAACCAACGATGAGAAAGGTTACCAGGGTGGATTCTTCTTCTTTGCTTCAACTTACCGTATAGTAGGTCGACCCATTCCAAGCCTAATTAAGTTTGAGCACATGCTACGCGTCGTGAACCCTAGCTCGGTGTGGGGATTTTATGGTTCCAAAGCATGGTGCCACATCAAATTTGTGCATTGGGTATGCAAACATCACACACGCCACTTCCATATACATACTTGGGCCACACGCACAGAGTGGGTTTGTCTTCATACAGTACTCCCTCGCGAGGTTATCGGCGACAAGCTACCCATTTTTCGGGGACGTGTGGACGTCCATCACTTTGACCAACAACGAGCGGGGAGTGGTTGTACGACCAAGTTGGATTCTGCTTGGTCCGTGTTATAGTACGTCTTGGTGAGATGCCCTCCCCCAATGTGTGTGTTGGGGCAGGCTACTTCGCGCTACCTGCAACCTCCGTGGGGTCAGGGAAGTCCGGTTAAATTGCGAGGCACACGTGCCACATCAAAGTTGTGAATGGTAGTTAAAGATCACACACCTTACCCTTTTCATACATATAGTAGGGCCACCCGAATGTGGTTCATATGTGGTCTCACCCATCTCGTGCCACAAGCACAAATTTGTGGGTCGGCACATAGTCCACCTTTGTCGGGAAGTGAAAGGGGAAGTTTGACCATATATATATGATGGACTCCTATAGGTTTTGTGTTACGGTAGGGTGAGATTTCAAACCTAGCTATTTGGGGGCATGCATTCGTAGCTAGGATTCCCTTACCACCGACATGAAGTGGGGTTCGTAGGGGGTGGCTGACTAGCAATATTGTGCTTTTGTGCGACAGGTGCCACATCAAAGTTGTGCATTGGGTATTCGAACATCAAACCACCCTTTTCATACATATATTTGGTCCACATGCAAGTGTGTTCATGTTCTGACCCTCTCCCGTGTTATTCTTTTTGCCAAATTTATAAACAGCACACGAGTTGGATGTAGAAACCGTCTATGATTGGGTACGCAATAGAAACGGTTCGGTCAGACTACCCATGTGCCATGCCCGTGCCCTGTAGTCCCTCACATCAGCACAGTAGATTGGGCTCCACGAGGATTGCCTCCCGGTCTCGAAAATATCTACCACCTCGTAATCTCGAAAGTATCTACCACCTGGAAGGTTTTAATGTTTGATAGCACACAATTAGTATATGCGGACCATGTGTGATGTTTGTTACTCCCGCTCTGCTTCATTCCCTTGATTCAAATTTTCAGTAGCCCCGGCATTTTACTCCCGCCTCTGCATCCCTCACAATCTCAAAAATATCTTCTTGCCCTTGATTCAAATTTTTAGTTGCCCCGGCATTTTACTCCCGCCTCTGCATCCCTCGCAATCTCAAAAATATCTGCTCGCCCTTGATTCAAATTTTCATTTGCCCCGCATTTGACTCCTACCTTTGCATCCCTCGCAATCTCAAAAATATCTGCTTGCTCTTGATCCAAATTTTCAGTAGCCACTCCTTGTTACTCCTGCCTAGTAAAATTTTTAGTTGTCGCAGTATTTCCTCACACACCACCTTGCCCCCCCCTCCACACACACCACACACTCCCCAAAACCTCTGCTCACACAGACACACACCACCCCACCCTCGCTCGAAACCATTGGTAGGTTACCGCCGCCGCCACCATCCTCAACCTCTGTCTGTGTGCCGGGGAGCTTAAGGAGCCAATGGACAAAAAGAGGTTTATCGCGGCCTCTTCGCCTGATGTCGGCGAGGTGGCCGCCGAGGTGTCCTCGTCGTCGTCGTCATCGATCGCCCGATCCTCCCACCGCCGCACACATACGCCGGTTCGAGGACTTCCTCGTCCTACCTCGGGGTCCGGCAGTGGCGATGGGGGACGTGGGTCGCCGAGATTATGAATCGGGAGAACCACACCCGCCGGTGGCTCGGTAGCTTCCACACAACTGAGCTCGCGGCCAAGGAGTACAACCGCTGGCAGGTCCGCTACCACGGTGTGGCAGATAGGCTCAATTTCCCCTTCGGCACATGTTCGGTCGACCTCGTTCTGCCGGAGCTAGGGGTGGGGAGATCGGCTATGGTGTGGGAGGACCGCTAGGTGTGGGAGCGCCTCGAGGCCGAGGCCGCCGACGAGACCTACATGCAAGAGCTCCGTCGGCAGCACCCGGAGCTCATGGAGGCGGAGCGGGTGATCTTTGCCGGTGCGAAGGGTGGTGAGGTTATCGTGCTATCCTTCGATGACGAGGTTGAAGGCGGCAAGGATGGCAGTGCGGAGGGCATCGAGGTGGGCGGCGAGGACGAGGAGATTGACGTCGACGAGTGGAGGAATGTCTTCCCCAACAACCCCGACGACGGCGCCGGCCCGGACCCGGCTCGCGGCACAACATACCTGACGAGGAAGGATTGGCTGGACCTCCACTTCGATCGAAAGTAGTTTAGCTTAGTTTAAATTTATGTTTTATGTTCAATTATGCAAAACTATCTATGTTTAGGTTTGAATGCATGCTACTTTCGATTGAACCTGCTTTGAACTTGATCAAATTGCAGTTTACAACGTTAAGTTTAGGGGATCAACCAGAAACGGCAAAAAATTGCTGGAGTGTATACACACACAATCACACACACAACCACACACACTAAGGGTTTTAGTGTGTTAACTTTTAATGGATCTGCTAGAGATGGACTTATGCCTTGTTTATTTCAGTTCTTCACAATGTGATGCTCTGTATGTGCAACTATTTGCCGTGTAGTTCAATTTCATCAATAACAGTTTTAGCAGTACCACTATGAATTACGATATTTGCTTGCTAAGGATGTTGCAGTTAACATGCCTTTTCATTTTTTAACAATAACTACTATACTTTAGACCTGCACAATACCAGTTTGAATGACTATTTGCTTGTTTTTAAATGTGCTTGATGCAGTTAACACACCTTTCCACTTCTTGTATTGCTTAACTTGAGTTCTTAAGCATGCACACTGAAGCTATCATTTGTAGATTATGATGTCTACCATGGATATATTTGGTTGATGTAGTAAAATCTTATATAATGGGATGGAGGGAGTGTTGTACTACATCATTTTGCAATTGTTGTTTAGCTTCTAATATTAACTTGGTGCTTTTAGGTACATATGTCATTGCCAAAGATCCAAACTTCGACCCTTTCTGCGTATGGGGCAATGAGATATTCGTGAACCAGCATCAAGTGAGGAAACTGATAAAGATTGTTATTAAAATGGGTCAAAAGATGTTAATAGAACTATTTGTTTACACTTTATGCAAGACAACCGTGAACTGCAGGATGGTAAGTAAGAACCCTGTAGCCTTCTTTTTACTGCCCGTAATGAATTGTGTTAGATGAAAATGTCTAAATCTTTTTTTCCTTTGCAGTGGATCCTGAAGCAGTTTACTCAAGATTACCTCTCAAACAACATGATTGGCGGCCGGCCATCACAAGGGGTTGGACTAGAGTTGGGCGTGCCTTCTGTATCTAGGAGAGCACAATAGGGCCATTCCGCTTCACCTTGTTCAACAACCAGAATGTTTGTCGCCTCTTTCTTTACCATCTGTAATAGTACAAGTATAGAACCCTGGTTCATCATTCTTTATTTGGTGCTTATGTAATTCTTAAACAAATGTACCTGTGCATCAAATAATGCATTGGTTGTTTGAACCTGATGGATATGAATAAAGCTATAGCCTACTTTCAAGTTCAAATTAGGTATAATTTTAAAAAGCAACATTTAAATTAGGGAGAAATTACGGTGTGTAGGTCATTATGGCACACATGGTCAATAAAGCACGGCATGTGCTATATACATCATAATCCGACATGGTTCACGGAGAGGAAACGTGTGTAACAATGCACACAATTGCCGTTTGCAAAGCGTGTGTGATGTCAGACACTATCATATACGGTGCGGGAAAACTAAACGTGTGTGATTGTCTACCTATCGTACACGGTTTATAATCATGAACTGTTTGTGATGTGCTTGGCATCGTAAATGTAGAGCCAGTTTGGTACGTGCCTGGAAAACTCCCGCGCTGGCCAAAAATTCCGCACCAAGTAGAGATACTACTTGTGCATCTAAAAACCCTTAAAACCCAAATCTTATTTTCAAGCATCCACCATACCTACATAAGGATTGACCAATATCCTTCAAGTAAGTTATCATCGGTGCAATAAGTCAATAAAAATTGCTTCTAAAAGTGTTAGATCATTTAGTGTAAGAGAAAATTGAGGGTTGTATGAAATTGTGATGGCAAGGAATAAAAGCAACAGACTGCATAATAAAGGTTGCTATCATAAGGGGCAATATAACGTGATGTTCTTCCGCACTAAGGGGTTGAGCATACAGACAGATAAGCGCATGGCAACCTCTACTTCCCTCTGCGAAGGGCCTATCTTTTACTTTTATGTATTTACTTTCATGCAAGAGTCAAAGTTTTTCTCTCTATTCCTTTTTATTTTTCTCTTTTGGAAAGCATCATGTGGTGAGGAAAGATCTAGGCACATATATCCAGTTGGATATGGGTAGCATGAGTTATTATTGTTGACATCACCCTTGAGGTGAATACGTTGGGAGGCGAAATTATAAGCCCCTATCTTTATATGTGTCCAGTTGAAACGTTTTGCTCATGTGTATGCGGTGAGTGTTAGCAACCATGGAAGACTATATGATGGTTGAGTATGTCGAGCTCTTACATAGACTCTGTTGAATAAGTTGAATTGCAATTGCTTGGTGACTGAGAACATAGGTTGTTGAGTTTTAAGAGAATTCATTGTTTGAACCTTAACATGTGAATTGGTTGTTACTTTAACATGAAAAGTTTTATAAGAAATAATTGATGTTATGATGCTAGGAAAAGTGATTGAAATTTTCATTAATCAAACTTGTGCACTTTGCTAGCATTCACACTTCAGAAATTATTTCTTTTATCATTTACCTACTCGAGGACGAGTAGGAATTAAGCTTGGGGATGCTGATACGTCTTCGACGTATCTATAATTTATGAAGTATTCATATTATTTTATTATCATTCTTGGATGTTTTAAAATCATTTTATAGCAACTTTATATCATTTTTTGGGACTAACCTATTGACCCAGTGCCCAATGCCAATTGTTGTTTTTTTGCTTGTTTTTTACATCACAGGAAATCAATGTCAAACGGAGTCCAAACACCACGAAACTTTTTGTGGATTTTTTATGGACCAGAAGACATCCAGTGGGCCAGAGCATCACCCGGGGGGTGCCCTGAGGGGGGCACAACCCACCAGGGCGCGCACAGGTGGTTGTGCCCACCTCGGTGGCCTCCCGCACCCCCTCTTTGCCCTATAAATCACCAAATATTCCCAAAACCCTCGGGGTAACCCTAGATCAGAAGTTTCGCCGTCGCAAGGCTCTGTAGCCACGAGAAACCAATCTAGACCCCATTCCGGCACTCCGCCGGAGGGGGAAATCATCACCAGTGGCCATGTTCATCATCCCAGTCGCCACCATGATGAGGGGGGAGTAGTCCACACTCGGGGCTGAGGGTTTGTACCAGTAGCTATGTGTTTAATCTCTCTCTCTCTCTCTCTCTCGTGTTCTTGATATGGCACAATCTTGATGTATCACAGGCTTTGTTAATATAGTTGGATCATATGGTGTTTTCCCCTCTCTATCTTATTGTGATGAATTGACTTTTCCCTTTGAGATTTCACTCTTGTCGGATTGAATACTTTTATGGATTTGAGAACACTTGATGTATGTATTGCAAATGAATACTCGTGGTGACAATGGGGTATTATTTTGATTCACTTGATATATGTTTTGGCACTCAACTCGCGGATTCCCGAGGTGACATTGGGGTAATCTACGCATAGGGGTTGATGCACGTTCTTGTCTTTGTTTCTCTGGTAGAAATCTTGGGGCACTCTTTGAGGTTCTTTGTGTTGGATTGAGTATTATGAATCTGAAATTATTTGGTGTTATTTTAGTACGAACTCTTGGATAGATCGATCGGAAAGAATAGCTTCGAGGTGGTTTCATACCCTACAAATGATTTCTTCTTATGTTCTCCGCTAGATAAGAACTTTGGAGTGATTCTTCGTTACACGTTGAGGGAAGGTTATGTGATCCAATTATATTAGCATTGTTGAGAGATTGCACTAGCGAAAGTACGGACCCTAGGCTTCATTTTCAAGCATTGCAATACCGTTTTTGTGCCCATTTTCTATTTGTTACCTTGCTGTTTTTATTTATTCAGATTATAAGAATATATCTCTACCATCCATATTACACTTTTATCACCATCTCTTTACCGAACTAGTGCACCTATACAATTTTCCATTATATTGGGTGTGTTGGGGACACAAGAGATTTCTTGTATTCTATTGCAGGGTTGTTTGAGAGAGACCATCTTCATCCTATGCCTCCCATAGATTGATAAACCTTAGGTCATCCACTTGAGGGAAATTTGCTACTGTCCTACAAAACTCAGTGCTTGGAGGCCCAACATGAGTCTACAAGAACAAGTTGTGTAGTAGACATCAACCACCATCATCTTGTGCTTTTGATCTCCATATCCAAAGCATCTTCATGATCTCCATCTTCACCGGCTTGACACCTTAATCTCCATCATTGCATCGTTGCGTCGAGGTAGTCATGCCAACTATTGCTTTTACAACTATCGCTAACGCATAGTGATAAAGTAAAGCAATTACACGGTGCTTGCACTTCATACAATAAAGAGACAACCCTAAGGCTCCTGTCGGTTGTCGATATTACTAAACATGATCATCTCATACATCAACATGTATCACATCACAACATGCCCTGCAAAAATAAGTTAGACGTTCTCTACCTTGTTGTTGCAAGTTTTACGTGGCTGCTATGGGCTTCTAGCAAGAACCGTTCTTAACTACGCGAAAACCACAATGGTGATTCATCAAGTTTGTTGTTTTAACATTATTCAAGGACCGTCCGTAGTCAAATTTGATTCAACTAAAGTAGGAGAAACAGACATCCGACAACCACCTTTTATGCAAAACTAGTTGCATGTCAGTCGGTGGAACCGATCTCATGTGCGTGGACATGTAAGGTTGGTCTGGGCCGCTTCATCTCACAATAACGCCGAATCAAAATAAGACATTGGTGATAAGCAGTATGACTATCACCTCCCACAACTCTTTGTGTTCTATTCGTGCACATCATCTACGCATAGACCTGACTCGGATGCAACTGTTAGCGAACGTTGCATGGAAAACAAAAAAATCTACGCACACGCAAGATCTATCCATGGGGATGCATAAGGAGGGGGGAAGTTTGTCTACGTACCCTCGTAGACCGTAAGCGGAAGAGTTTAACAACGCGGTTGATGTAGTCGAACTTCTTTGCACTCCAACCGATCAAGTACCGAATGCACGGCACCTTCGCGTTCTGCACACGTTCAGCTCAGTGACGTCCTCCACCTTCTTGATCCAGCAAGATGGCGAGGTAGTAGATGAGTTCCGGCAGCAGGACGGCGTGGTGATGCTGATGATGATGCAATCTCTGTAGGGCATCGCCTAAGCACTACGAAAATATGACCGAGGGAGTAAATGGGGGGACAGTGGTGCCGCACACGGCTAGGAAATTGTCTATTGTGTGCTAGGCCCCCCCTCCCACATATATATATATAGGTGGGAGGGATGGAGAAGCAGCCAAGGGGGGCGCCCAAGTAGGAGGAATCCTACTTGGGGTCTCTCCCAAGCCGCGCCCCTTGCCTTATATAGGTGCGGGGAAAAGGCAAGGGAGGGTGGCGCCCCCCTTTTCCTTTCTCCCATGAGTGGGAAAGGCAGGAGGGGCTAGCCCTCCCCCTTTCTTTCCCTAGGGCTGACCGGCTAGGGAGAGGGGAGAACCAACCCCCTGTGGGCTGGTATGTCCCTCCCTTGGCCCATTAAGCCCATAACACCTACCGGAGGTGTCCGGAACCCCTTCCGGTGACCCGATGGCTACCCGGCGCATCCCGAAACCCTTCTGGTGTCCGAATAACATCTTCCTATATATCAATATTTACCTATCGACCATTTCGAGACTCCTCGTCATGTCCGTGATCTCATCCAGGACTTTGAACAACATTCGGTCACCAAATCACATAGCTCATATAACATTATATCGTCAATGAACGTTAAGCGTGCGGACCCTACGCGTTCGAGAACTATGTAGACATGACCGTGACACCTCTCCGATCAACAACCAATAGCGGAACCTAGATGCCCATATTGGCTCCTACATATTCTACTGTCGGATTTCGGGTTCCGGTAGACCCTTGAGGTTCGAACACTAGGGTGCACGTGGAGATTTCTCCTTCTACCTACCTGCACCCCTCCGCCTCGCTAAGATCTAAGCTATGGAAAGAACAACACAAGAGACACAGGGTTTATACTGGTTCGGTCCACTGTTGTGGTGTAATACCCTACTCCAGTGTGTGGAGTGGTGGATTGCCTCTTGGGCTGATGATGATGAGCAATACAAGGAAGAACAGCCTCGCGAGGGTCTATTCTTGGCTGGGGCGATGAACTGCTGGGAGGAGTTTAGTCACCCTTCTCTCTCTCTCTTCACAATTGTTGATCTGATTCGATCTCCTCTCTACTCGATCGTTAGTCTCGATCCCCAACCTCTCGATGCTTGGTCTCGGTCTCCTCTCCCCCGATCATGTGGGTGGCTGGTCCCATTTATAGAGGCCCTGGTCCTCTTCCCAAAATCGAGCGGGAAGGGAGCCAACAATGGCGGGCTAATTTGAAGGGGGACAGCTAGTACCAGCTATCCTGACAAAAGTAGTCTTCGCCTGCACAAGGCTCTGGCGGTGACGCCGTCTTGGGCTCCACAATGACCTCCGTCTTGCAGTCCTCCTGGTCTTGGTCTTGTTGCACCGAAATTGCAACCTTTTCCTGATGCCTCGATACTCCGCGGCTGCGCTTTCCCCCTTTGCACCAAAGAGGAAAGGAGGACACTGCGTGGGCTGGCACCCGCCTGGCGCCCTTGGTCGTCATGGCTTGCGTCACGGGCACCTCGTGAGGTACCCCGCCTTGATCTCTCCGCCTCCTCACGAGCCAGCCTGGTGAGGCCGTGCCTGAGGAAGCTCCGCGTTGTCCGCCCCGCGAGGCTTGGCCCCTCGCGAGGGTCTTGGGTCTGTGTTGGTGAAGATGGGCCGTGTTGGGCCCCCCTTTGAGCCACGCTGCAGGCCGCAGGCAGGCAAGTCTAGGGACCCCCGTTCCCAGAACGCCGACAGTAGCCCCTGGGCCCAAGGCGCGCCCGGACTTGGCCGTGCAGGGAGGCGGAAGGGCAAGAGCGAAGCGCCGCGGGCCCTAACAGCCTGCGGCCTTGGGCGCCGCGTGGCGGTTGATTGGACGTGGGTGTCTCCACTTCCCCATGGTGCCTCGGCAACTGCACGGACTGGACAAGTCCCTGCATGCAAAGTGGGTCATGATTACCTGCGATCGTGGAGGTCGGCGGTTGGCCTTTGCCGGCCATAAGTATGGAACGACACGCGCCCTTCTAGTCCAACCCTCCTTGCTTCTCCTTCTTCCCGGTCCTTGCTCTGTCTTGCTGTGATGGCTCCGATCCGCCGGTTCTCGATGGCAGAGAAGGGAAAGGCTCCCCGAGAGGAACCAGACCCGCTCCCGCCAAAGAAACGGCTCATCCTCCATGGCCCGGACGAGGGGGCCCATCAGGTGGTGTCGAGGCCTTGGTGCGAGCAGGCACCGCCGGGGTTCCCGGTTCCCTTGTACGCCCACATCGAGGGCCCTAAAGGAGCTGATGCTGATCGCCACAGGAGGCGCCGCTGTCGGCGCCGACGGGTCACGAAGGTGTGGGTCGTCCCCCTTGGGGTCCACACCGAGGGCTCCTCCCGAGAGTTCGTGCTCCACGTCGCCATGCCTCCTCAGTCTTGGATTCGCCTTCCTCCCTTCTTTGCCTCCATCATCCCGCAGGGACAACTCCTGGAGCTTTGGCTGCAGCACTCCGGCTGCGGCACCCTCGCGACCGAGGCAGAGGTCGCAGTCGTTGCCCCGGGCGAGGTCTTCATGACTCGAGGCTGGAGCGAAATCGCCCGGGTTTGCAGGACAAGAGGCGCCTTCGTGATCCACTTGGAGTACGATGGTGCTTCGGTGATGTTCTTCAAGGTCTTCAATGCGAACGGGCGCCGGCTGGAGTGCTTCCCCAGGAGAGGTGGCTGGGACCCTGCTGCGGCGAGGACTGGGCCCGCCGACCGCTCCCTTGGCGGCTCCTCAGGCTGTGGAGGCGTCGGAGGTTCCAGCGACTCCGGCGAGCTCTTCACGCCTCCGGAGACGAGCGACGACAGCTACGAGCCCCCGAGTCGGCGCCGCTCCTGGAGCAGGGCGGGCTCGTCAAGCCGCCGCCGACTCTGATCTGGATGGGGTTGGCGCCGGTGCTTGACGGCCCACTGTTGATGATGGCGTATTTTGCAGGGGCGTGCATAGTTAGTGTCCCTTTAGGATCTGTTCCCTGCGAGAAATCAAAGACGCGTCCCGTGGGGGCTTGTAAGGTGCCTGTGATCCTGTTTTGTTAATATAACCCTTGTCGTAGAATTGTGCGAGTTGCTCATTCCGTCTTAGCTCAGTTCTCCCTTTAGAACCTCATGAGGGCTTGGTGCTCTGCGCCGACAGGTCCCAGTCCCAAGGCGGCTTCAGCCGTCGCTGGTATGCCAGGTTGTGATGCCGTGGTCAAGGCCAGGAGGTGAGCGACCCGGAGTCCAGTAAGAGCCCCTGAGTCGCGATGCTCAGGAGGTCCCCTTTGGCGCTCAAGCAGCCATCGTTCGGTGAGAAAGAGGAGCGGCGTCGTTAACACGGGATTGCATTAGGTGCGGGGATGGTGCCACGGTAGCTGGCGCTTCCGGGTGGTGACTTATCTCGAGAATCAGGGGTCTCTCTTTGGTGTGTCACCGGGTCCGTGCATCGGCAGGCGTGAGGTTGCTCGGTGAGGTCCTCGCGTGTCCCTCCCCTCTCGCTTTTGCTCCCCTTTCTGCTCTACGTCCTCGGGTCCCGGCCCTCGAGCGAGTCTCAGCCGTCGCTGGTATGCCAGGTCGCGATGACGTGGACAAGGCCAGAGGGTGAGGGTTGGAGAGCCAGTAGGAGCCCTCAGTCGCGAGGCTCAGGCACCCCCCCCTTTAACATGCAAGCGGTTCACGTGGATGAGAGTGAAGGAGACACCGCAAGGGCCTCGCCTGACGCAGCTCCTTTAAGAGATCATGTAAACCCATCAGAGAAAGAATGAGGGGTTGCCACGACAATTGACAGTCAGCCGTTGGTTGCTTCCGAGGGGTAATGAGGCACTGAAGGCTTGACGAGGTGGCGCCATGCGGGGCTGCCACGGCCAGAGCTCAGCCATTCAGGTTTGTCGGCGTTGCAGGGACGGACCCGTGCGCAAGCGTCGTGCCGTTTGGGAGCAGTTTCGTCAGTTGAGCGGGAAACTAGGTCAAGCACATTAGTCGCGAAGGAGTGGAT
The DNA here is from genome assembly GCF_056163025.1 of Triticum urartu. NCBI lineage: Eukaryota > Viridiplantae > Streptophyta > Magnoliopsida > Poales > Poaceae > Triticum > Triticum urartu. The sequence continues at coordinate 276,973,598 of NC_141877.1, forward strand.
TCATTCAAATAGATGCTGGGAAGGCGGACATCACTAGGTCAGGCCCGAGCGACTTGGGGATCATGCAGCCCGAGGGGCGCCCCCAACAAGGTAAGCTAACAACATGAAATAAAAGGGATACACGCCGCAGGGACGGACCCACGCGGTCTGGGAATAATGCAGCCCTGGGGGGCGCTCCCAGCTGGAAGTGAAAACTTGAAAGATGTCACCTGATGACGTTGAGGATGAAGGGGTGTTGGTGTAGCAGACTCGGTGGGCTGCGGAAGCCGATCCTCACGAGCCCCCAGGCCCAGGGGCCTTGGGAGGCTCCGGAGGTGCTGGTGGCTCCTCGCGGACCATCTCCATCTCCGCCAGGGCTGCGGAACGCCTGGCCTCTTGTGCCTCCATGATGCCCCTCATGAGGCACTGATACGTGGCAACCGCGTTCGGCAAGCCGTAAGGCATGCGAATGTAGCTATGGGGTGGACCTCCGCAGTGCCCCACTCGCGAGGGCCAGAGGCGCTCCAGAGAGGCGACTCGATTGAGCCCTGGTATGTCGATGCAGACGCGCAGCCCACCATCCTCGCCTGGATGGGGAGCCACTGCTGGTAGGCGGCGGCCGCCTTTCATGACTCTTGACTCCTGTAGCTCCTGAATGGCCTTGCTGACGAACTACTGAGGGTCTGGCTCTCCTTGCCTTACTCCTTCTTGAGGGAAACGTGCTTCGAAACACACCTCCATGTGGTGCCCAAGCGCCTCCCTCGTGACCTTAGCCAGGTCGGTGGCCCTCCAGGGGAGAGCCCCCGAGCCCTGCCTGAGGAGGGCGCTGGGCGCGCTTTCCTATGTGATGGAAGGAGGTTCCCCCTGGGCAGGCGCGGGCCCAGAGGGGCCTGCCTCCCAGGGGCCGGGCCGGACGATGTCTTCTTCTTCTTGGGGGCGGTCTCGGGAAGCCTCCTGCTTCCGCGATCCGGGTATTCCAGTGACGCGGCCTGAAAGGCTCGTTCCAGGGAACACACCGCGTCCTTCTCTTCACAGGGCACCATGATGACTCCGCCACTTCCTGGCATCTTGAGGACGTTGTAGCCGTGGTGAGTTATGGCCATGAACTTGGCCAGCGCCGGGTACCCAAGGATGGCGTTGTACGGTAGGCGAATGTGAGCGACGTCGAAGTCGATGAGCTCGGTGCGGTAGTTGTCGCATGCCCCAAAGGTGACAGGGAGGTGGACCTACCTAATCAGGACCGTGGAGCCGTCGGTGATTCCGGAGAAAGGCTTGGTTGGCTGAAGCTGGCTGTAGGGCACTTGGAGATTGTTGAATGTTTCCATGGACAGGACGTTGAGCCCTGCCCCGCCATCGATGAGGGTCCTGGTGACCACCACGTTGCTGATGATTGGGGAACAAAGCATCGGGAGGACTCCGGCTGTAGCCGCACACTTGAGCTGATCTGCTGAGCTGAACGTGATGGCGCACGCCGACCACCTGAGAGGGCGCGTGGCTTCGAGCTTGGGGAGGACTGCATTCACTTCGCGGGCGAACTGCTTGAAGATGCATTGAGAGGCTGGGGCTTGAGCCCCACCCAGGATGCAGGCGATCGCGCGCGGCTCTTGGAAGCCCCCAGCCCCCTCGTCCTGGTGGCGGTCCTCGTTTCTCCTTGGCTGCGGTGGCAGCGGAGGGAGGCCTGCGTTGCCTTGCGGGCGATCCTCGCGAGGCTGATCCCTCCAGTCTCCCTCGTGAGGCGGGTCTTGCCAGCGATCCTCGCGAGGTTGATCGCGCCACCCTTGGCGCGGGCCATGGTCTTCCCAGCGTCCTGTGTTCCTTCCTCCTCCTCGACCGTAGCCCCGGTCACCGCGGTCAGAGCGACGGCTGATCCTTCCTTCTCGCACGGCTCGGAGCTCTTGACATTCGTTGGTGTTGTGGGTGTGGAGGTCGTGGTACACACAGTACCGACTGCCCTTGGAAGGTTCGGGCTGATCTCTGCCCCGCTTGGTGTCTGGTTCTGCCGCGAGCACGGCAGCCCCCTTGCGCTTCACATCCTTGGCCTTGGGCTTCTTCTCTTCTGGGTCTGCGGCAGGCAGCTCGAGGAGGGAGAGACGCCCTTCCTCAGCCCTGGCGCACTTGGTTGCCAAGTTGAACAGCTCCAAGGAAGTGCACAGGTCTTCATGCATCGCTAGCTCCTCCTTCATCTTGACATCGCGCACGCCGTCGGAGAAGGCTGAGATGATGGCCTCCTCGGTCACCTTGGGAATCTTGAGGCGTGCGTTGTTGAAGCGCTGGATGTACTTCTGCAGGGTCTCCCCGGGTTGTTGCTTGATGCGGCTAATGTCGCTCATGGCGGGTGGCCGGTCGTGAGTACCTTGGAAGTTGGCGATGAAGCGGGTGCGCATCTCGTCCCAGGAGGAGATCGTGCCTGGAGCCAGGTTCAGGAGCCAGGTGCGGGCCCCTTCCTTGAGAGCCATGGGAAACCAGTTCGCCATGACCTTCTCGTCTCCGTTGGCAGCTTCGATGCCTAGCTCGTAGAGCTGGAGGAACTCCGCAGGGTCAGCCGTGCCATCGTAACGAGGAGGCAGGTCTGGCTTGAACTTGTCGGGCCACGCGACGCTGCGTAGCTCGGTGGTGAAGGCACGGCAGCCTGCTGTGGCCACGGGGGGCCTTGGGTGACGGAGAGCTTGGTCTTGCATGTCCCCACACGCTGCAGCTGGGAGCAGCGCGGGGTCTTGACGTGTGGGAGCAGGAGCATGGTCGCGACGTGCTAGAGCAGGGAGCGCCCGGGCAGCTTCTTGCGGGCGAGGGACTTCTTGGCAGCTCTGCTCTTGCCGCGCTGGCACCTGACGGAGCGGGTTCCGCCCAGGGGCCACGCGCCTTGGAGCCATGGCTCCTTCTTGAGGAGGAGGCGGCCGGGGCGCCGCCGGAGCCTCGTCGCCCGCGCGGGGCGGGGTGCGGTGCAGCGGAACGGACGGCGCAGGAGAGCCCCCTGCGGCGCGGACGAGCTCGGCGACGCGGTCGAGCCATTCTTCGTAGACGTCATCGACGGGACGGTAGCGCAGGACCTCGTTTGCCGCGATGAGCGCAGCTCGAGCCTCCATGGGTGCGCGGAGCGCGCGGGATGAAGAACCAGCTGGGGTGAGTGAGGGAGTAGCGGTGCGGCCGTCTTGCCGCACGGACGGATGCTGAGACGATGCTTGCTGATCGTCCCCCGCCGGGCCGGTGGCGGCGTTCACGGCAGGTGACGGGGAACGGCGAGGACGCCCGCCGACAGGAGCCGTCTGGGCGACGCGGGAAGCGAGAGCGGCCCGGCGCTCGGCGCGGGCCCGGCGAGTGTCAGACATGGGCGCGATGGTCGGAGGAGAACGGGGTGGTGGAAGACGAATTCCGGTGCACCCCTACCTAGCGCGCCAAATGTCGGATTCAGGTTCCGGTAGACCCTTGAGGTTCGAACACTGGGGTGCGCGCGGAGATTTTTCCTTCTACCTACCTGCACCCCTCCGCCTTGCTAAGATCTAAGCTATGGAAAGAACAACACAAGAGACACAGGGTTTATACTGGTTCGGGCCACCGTTGTGGTGTAATACCCTACTCTAGTGTGTGGATTGGTGGATTGCCTCTTGGGCTGCTGATGACGAGCAATACAAGGAAGAACAGCCTCGCGAGGGTCTATTCTTGGCTGGGGCGATGAACTGCTAGGAGGAGTTCAGTCACCCTTCTCTCTCTCTCTTCACACCTGTTGATCTGATTCGATCTCCTCTCTACTCGATCGTTGGTCTCGATCCCCAACCTCTCGATGCTTGGTCGCGATCTCCTCTCCCCCGATCCTGTGGGTGGCTGGTCCTATTTATAGAGGCCCTGGTCCTCTTCCCAAATATCGAGCGGGAAGGGAGCCAACAATGGCGGGCTAATTTGAAGGGGGGCAGCTAGTACCAGCTATCCTGACAAAAGTAGTCTTCGCCTGCACAAAGCTCTGGTGGTGACACCATCTTGGGCTCCACAATGACCTCTGTCTTGCAGTCCTCCTGGTCTTGGTCTTGTTGCACCGAAATGGCAACCTTTGCCTGATGCCTCGGTACTCCGCGGCTGCGCTTGCCCCCTTGGCACCAAAGAGGAAAGGAGGACACTGCGCGGGCTGGCACCTGCCTGGCGCCCTTGGTCGTCATGGCTTGCGTCACGGGCACCTCATGAGGTACCCCACCTTGATCTCTCCGCCTCCTCGCGAGCCAGCCTGGTGAGGCCGTGCCTGAGGAAGCTCCACGTCGTCCGCCCCGCGAGGCTTGGCCCCTCGCGAGGGTCTTGGGTCTGTGTTGGTGAAGATGGGTCGTGCTGGGCCCCCCTTTGAGCCACGCCGCAGGCCGCAGGCAGGCAAGTCTGGGGACCCCCGTTCCCAGAACGCTGACATCTACGAAGATCTTTATCGGTCGAACCGTTATGACAACATACGCAATTCCCTTTGTCCATCGGTATGTTACTTGCCCGAGATTCGATAGTCGGTATCTTCATACCTGGTTCAATCTCGTTACTAGCAAGTCTCTTTACTCATTCCGTAATACATCATCTCATAACTAAGTCCTTAGTCATTTGCTTGCAAGCTTGTGATGTGTATTACCGAGAGGACCCAGAGATACCTCTCCGATACTCGGAGTGACAAATCCTAATCTCGATCTATGCCAACTAAACGAACACCTTCGGGGATACCTATAGAGCATCTTTATGATCAACCAGTTATGTTGTGACGTTTGATGGCACACCAGGTATTCCTCTAGTATCCGGAGTTGCATAATCTCATAGTCGGAGGAATATGTATTTGACATGAAGAAAGCAATGGCAATAAACTGAACAACCATTATGCTAAGCTAATGGATGGGTCTTTTCCATCACATCATTCTCCTGATGATGTGATCCCGTTATCAAATGACAACACATGTCTATGGTTAGGAAACCTTAACCATCTTTGATCAACGAGCTAGTCTAGTAGAGGGTTACTAGGGACACTGTATTTGTTTATGTATTCACACATATATTTAAGTTTCCGGTCAATACAATTCTAGCATGAATAATAAACCTTTATCATGAATAAGGAAATATAATAATAAACATTTTATTATTGCATCTAGGGCATATTTCCATCATGTAGGTACTGTAGACATGTTTGTGTCAGTCTCCTATTGGTTTGATAACCTTGGTTCTCTACTGAGAGAAACACTATCCGCTTCTATATGTCTTCACCCTTCCTCTTAGGGGGAAATCCCAACACAGCTCACAAGTAGTAGGTATCGGTATGAGTTGCATACCGTGATTGCCATGCTTATTATCTACTCGTGGATTAGATTAGTCGAAAAGGTGCTAATATTTCCAGCAATCCAAAAACCTTATTTTAGGCACTTTTCGATTCAAGGCTTTGTCACTACACTGAAATCGGAAAAGTTACTGGTATGCATTTTAAGTGTTGGCAGATGAGGATCACCTTGTGGCTCACAATTATGAATGTTTTCTGGGTCAGTGGTGTGATTCCCAGATGAACGATTGATCCTGATAAGGATAGGGCGTTCAGGGAAGCAACCACTGTCTTTGTGGGAGCCAGCCTTAGTGTGATCGGAGATAAGTTGGTTGACGCATATCTCCATATGCGTGTTGCCAAAAACTTTTGGGATGCGCTCCAAGCTAAGTTCGGCGCAACCAATGTTGGATGCGAACTGTATGCTATGGAGCAATTCCATGACTATAGGATGGTTGATAATCATTCTATATTAGACCAGGCTCATGAGATACAGTCCATTGCAAAGGAGCTAGAGCTCTTGAAGTGTGAGTTACCGAACAAGTTTCTCGCGACTTGCATTATTGCAAAACTCCCTCCTGGATGGAGGAACGTTGCTACCTCTCTCAACCACTTGAGATGTGAATTCTCTGTTGAGGATGTCACCAGCCATCTAAGTGTTGAGCATAACTAGAGAGCAAAGGACTCACACATTAAAGGGGCGGAGGGATCTTCTAGTGCCAATGTGGTGCAGAACAATTTCCACAAGTTCAAGGGAAATAACATTGTCCAACAAAATACTACCTTCGAGAAGAATGGTAAGAAGAAATACAAAAGGAGAGATGGCTGATTTACTTGTGGTCCAGGGATTTTTTTTGGAAAAAAGTGCCCAAAGAAGTACAAGAAGCCAGGACAGGACTCCAAGTCTGTCAATGTGACTATGAGCAATAGAGATGGGGCAAATGGGTATTGTAATTTGTTTACGGTACTTCCAGTGTGTCGATCCATCGATTGGTGGACTGACATAGGGGCTAATATTCACATGTGTGCTGATATGTCATTGTTCTCTTCTTACGAGGTCGCACGAGATTGCTCCATCCTGATGTGGAATGGCTCACATGTTTTTGTTCATTGTGTTGGCACGATAGATGTTAAGTTTACTTTGGGAAAATCGTGCAACTGAAGAACATGCAACATGTCCCCACCATCAAGAAGAATCTCGTTAGTGGCTCCCATCTTTGTAAAGAAGGGTTTAAGTTAGTATTCGAGTCCAGTAAAGTAGTCATATATCGATATGGACTGTTTGTTGGAAAAAGATATGATTGCAGAGGTTTGTTCCTCCTTTCCCTAGCGGCTTTCTGTAATAAAGTCGTGCACCAAATTTAATCTAGTGAGAAGAACCTGAGGTTTGGCATTCACATATTTTTCACATTAATTTTGGTTGTATGACCAGGCAAGCTAAGATGGATCTAATCCTAAGTTTCACTTTATACAAAGGCTCTAAGTGCCATTTGTGTGTGCAAGCAAAGCAACCTCGTAAGCCTCACAAGCCTGCGGAGGAGAGACACCTAGCACCACTAGAGCTCATGCATCCAGATCTTTGCGAGATGAATGGTGTGTTGACTAAAGGTGGAAAGTAATATTTCATGGCACTGATTGATGATTCCACTAGATGATGCTATGTGTATTTTTTAAACACTAAGGATGAGGCTCTACACTACTTTAAAATCTATAAGGCGGAAGTTGAGAACTAACTTTAAAATAAAATAAAACAAGTATGGTCTGATCATCATGGAGACTACTTTTCTAATGAGTTTGATTTATTCTATGCATAAAATGGTATTATTCATGAACGGATGCCTCCCTATTCACCCCAGCCAAACGGGTTGTCGAATGAAAAAAGCCATACTCTAACATATTTGGTTAACATCATGTTAGATACATATGGTTTATCCAAGGCATGGTGGGGGGAAATTGTATTGACATCATGTGTTGTCCTGAATAAAGTTCCCACAAAGTATAATGAGACTACTCCCATGAGCAATGGGAGAAGAAAAGAACTACACTCTCTTACATGCAGACTTGGGGCTGTTTGGCAAAAGTCAACGTGCTGATAACCAAAAAGCATAAGTTAGGAACAAAGTCTGGGGACTTTGTTTTTCTAGGCTATGTCAAGCACAACGGTGGCTATAGATTTCTAGTGGTGAAATCTGATGTATACGATGTGAAGGTTGGTACGATCATGGAGTCTAAAGATGATACATTCTTTGAGGATATTTTCCCCATGAGAGATATGCAAAGCACTTCTAGACTAGAATCTAATGAGACTCCTGAACCGACCATTCAAATGGAATATTATGAGCATAAAAGTGATGAAAGTTCCATGTAAATGATGAGGAAGCTCCTGTTAGCATCAAGAGACAGAGGAATGCAAATTCCATTGGTGATAATTTCCTCGTGTACCTCATGGATTCCATCTTAGAGGCTTATGCATCACCAGATGCTGACTACTGGAAGAATGTGGTCCGTAGCGAGATGGATTCCATCTTGGCTAGCGGGACATGCGAAATCACTGATCGTCCTTATGGTTGCCAACCATTGGGATGTAAATGGGTGTTCAAAAGGAAGTTTAGGCCTGATGGTACTGTTGAAAAGTACAAGAGTAGGCTTATGGCCAAGGTTATACCCAGAAAGGAGAAGAAGATTTCTTTGATACTTACTCACATGTGGCTAGATTGACAACCATTCAAGTGTTACTCTCGTTGGATGCCTCGCATGGTCTTCTCGTTCATCAGATGGACGCTAAGATGAATTTCCTTAACAGAGAGCTAGATGAGGAAATTTACATGCAACAACCAAATGGCTTTGTAGTAAATGGTCAGGAAAGAAACCTGTGCAAGCTATTGAAATCTTTGTATGACCAGAAACAAGTTCCTAAGCAATGGCATGAGAAGTTCAATACAACTTTAACATCTATTGGATATGTTGTTAATGAAGCTGAAAATGTGTATACTATCATTATGGTGGGGGCAAACAAGTTAGACTATGTCTGTATGTCGATGACATATTGATATTTGGGACCCACCTCAAAATCATTGAGGAGGTCAAGGCTTTTCTATCTCATAACTTTGAGATGAAAGACCTGGGTGTGGCTGGTGTTATCTTGAACATCAAGCTACTGAGAGATACTGATGGTGGAATTACACTTTTGCAATCCCACTATGTTGAGAAGATTTTGAGCCATTTTGGATATTCAGACTACAAACCGTCTGCAACACCATATGATCTCACGTGATTGGTTCATTTATGTACCTACCTTGTGCTACTCGGCCTGACATTTCATTTGTTGTGTGCAAGCTGAGCAGGTTTGTGTCCAATTCGGGAGATGTGCATTGGCATGCAGTTGAGCGAGTCATACGTTATTTGCAAGGTATTATGAACTACGGAATTCACTATTCTGGGTATGCGACGGTACTTGAAGGGTATAGTGATTCAAATTGGATATCTAATGCTGATGAGATGAAAGCCACAAGTGGTTATGTTTCACACTTGGTGGTGGTGGTGCTATTTCATGGAAGTCTTGCAAGCAGACGATCTTAATGAGATCGACTATGAAAGCAGAACTCACATCATTAGACACATCATGCGTCGAAGCGGAATGAGTTCGAGAGTTTTTGATGGATTTGTGAGTGGTAGATAAGCCATTCCCGGCTATCCTTATGAACTATGTCAATCAGATAGTGGTTGCGAAGGCAAAGAGTTCAAAGGACAACATGCAATCCTCAAAGCATATAAGAAGAAGATTGAAATCTATCGGGTAATCAAGAAACTCCAGAGTAATAGCATTGGATTATATCCAACCGGGTAAGAATCTGGAAGACCCCTTTACAAAAGGGCTATCACGAATTATGATAGAAAATGCATCAAGGAAGATGGGCATGAGACCCATGTAAGTTTCCATGGGGGTAATCCAACCTATGTGATCAAAGATCCCGTGAATTGGGACTTGGCAAAACAATCCAGCAGTCAACTAAGGAGAGTACCCTTACAAACCTATTCTGTTGGGGATGCAATACTCTCGTAATCTGTAAGGCAAGCTGACTTTGTCGGATCATGGGTTCCGGCAAAACCCTTAAGGTTCGAACTCTGGGGTGTGCGCGAAGACCTCCCCCCCCCCTATCGATCTGCGTCCTAACTTAGCCTAGATCTCACGAACTAACTCGATGAACTCGCAACACAAAGGACACAAGATTTATACTGGTTCGGGCCACCATTGTGGTGTAATACCCTACTCCAGTGTGGTGGTGGTGGGTTGCCTCTTGGGCTGAGGATGAACAGTACAAGGGGAAGAACAGCCTCCTCAGGTTGAGGTGTTCTTGTGCTTGGTGCACTTGTGTGGCTGAGGATGATCTTGGATTCTCCCCGCCTATGGTGGTGGCTAGTCCTATTTATAGAGGCCCTGGTCCTCTCCCCAAATATTGAGCGGGAAGGAAGCCAACAACAGCCAATTTGAAAGGGGAAAGCTAGTACAAGCTATCCTAACAAAAGGTGCTCTTCGCCTGCCAAAGGTTCTGGTGGTGACGCCGTCCTGGGCTCCATGTTGACCTCCGTCTTGCCGTCCTTCTGGTCTTGGTCTCGTTGCACCAATATGGAAACCTTTGCTTGATGCCTCGGTACTCCACGCATGCGCTTGCCCCCTTAGCACCAAAGAGGAAACAAGGACACTGCGCGCTCGCGCCCACCTGGCACCCGCCTGGTCTCAATCGTCATGGCTTACGTCACGGAAACCTCACGAGGTTTGCCAACCTTGAACTCTCCGCCCCTCACGAGCCGGCCTGATGAGGTTGCTCCTGAGGAGGTCTTGTGTCGTCCACCTCACGAGGCTTGGCCCCTCGCGAGGGTCTTGATTCCTTGTTGATGAAGATGGGTCATACAGGCCTGCCAGCAAAGCCACGCCGTGGGCCGCAGGCAAGAAAGTCTGGGGACCCCAGTTCCCAGAACACCGACAGTAGCCCCCGGGCCCAAGGCGTGCTCGGGCTTGGCTTCGAGGTGAAGCCATGGGTCAAGTGCGGAGCGCCACGAGCCCTAATAGCCTGCGGCCTTGGTCGACGCGTGGCGGTTGATTGGACATGGGCGTCTCCGCTTTCCCACGCTGCCTCGGCAACTGCCCGACTGTCAAAAGGCTGGCGTAGACAACGTTCGCCTTCACTGTTTCCTTTCGCCTTGCTCAAATCCCCTTTCTTGCTCCCCGCTTCCGAAATCTCCAGATCCGCTCCCATCCTTTCATGCATCAGCGACCCATGGCGCTCCGGAGGGTCAAGCCCGCCTCGTCGCCGGTGTCGTCTGCAGTGAAGGCTTGGTACGAACCTGCCCTCGACTCGCCCAACGTCTCGGAGAAAAACCTCGCCGCCACACGCCTGCTGACGGTGGGGGAGAGTAATGAAAGGGGGAAGACGGAGCTTCGGGTTGCCTCCAACGTGCCGGAGCCCGAGGGGAGCGCGTTCTTTCCCTTCTTCACGAGCAGTATTGCCGCCGGGTTGGTTCCTCCCTTCTCCGATTTCTTCTATGAGGCCCTTGATCACTACAGGCTGCAGGCATTGCATCTCCATCCCAACTCCATCCTTCTCTTGTCCATCTTCGCCTACTACTATGAGGCGTATCTGGGCGTGATGTCGTCCGTGGCCCTGCTGCGCCACTTCTTCTTCCTCCGTGCCAGCGAGGGCCATATCTCCGGGTGCGCCGATTTCATCATGGCCGGCAAGGCCAACTCGATCTCAAACACCAGGAAGAAGGCTGACAACCTCAGGGCCAAATGGGTCATGATGAGCGCCAAGCGTGTCCACCCGCGCTTGGTGCTACCTACGGAGAAGCCCCGGGCCGACAAGGCGTGGTCCTGCGCGAAGCTCACCGATGAGCGGGCGATGTTGGTGCTGGAGTAGATGAAGTTCGACCTGAAGCCCGGCAATGCGAAGGCGGCGAGGATTACAGGGACCATGCTCCTGAGGGAGTTTCTGGCGCTGCGCGTGGCCCCGCTGCAGGCCTGTTCGCCCCTTGTGGGAACTCGGGGATGAAGAGGACAAGGTTCGCTTGAGCTCGGAGGCCTTGTCCAACGAGGAGCTGACCGCAGCTCTCTGCCTCCTGGTTGGCGACGATCAGGAGTATCCTCCGAATGTCTTCACTCCCTTGTTCCGCTACAAGGACAGTGCGGTGATCGTGGCCTCCAAGCCGACCTTTGACGGACGTGGTCTGGTTCCGTCGGTGCTCACCGGGGGCCCAGCGGCGCCGGCGCCGGTGGACCTGTCTTCTGGTGAGTCCCACGAGGAAGAAGAGGGGGGGAAGACTCGGAGGTGACCCCCGAAGGGACGGGGGAGACCTCCCCCCTAAGTAAGGCTGACATCCTCCGCGCCTTCCCTGACGACGACGAGGCCAACACTTCCCAGGAGAAGGAGGAACTGCCCGTGATACCGAAGAGGATCAGGTCGGCGCTGGTCCTCTGAGATTCTGCTGCTGCTCCGGTGTCGGCTCGAGCCGCTTCTGGTTCAAC